>NW_009724434.1:0-15903 GCF_000703405.1 Apaloderma vittatum
AAAAAAAATATATATATATAGATGTTGCCCTTAGTCTGTGGGCACTCCTTATATTGACAAAGGAATAGTTGCTCAGGCAGAGCAAAAGCAACACATGCCAAGGCCAGCAAACCTCAGCTTTTCAGTATTTTCTTGTTAATGTGCTGCTCACCTGGATATTTATAACGTATCTGCTCGGAATTGCTCCATGGTGAAACATCAAAGGGCGTTGTTAAGTAGATTCCAGTCGCGGAGCTTTCTGTAGGTGACTGCGTGAATACCCTGAAACTACTTCTGGAAAATAAAATTAGCGGGTCCTCGGAAGATCGATTTTTCCGTCTGATTCCTTAAACCCCATCGTGTTCTTCGAGTGTAGTCCTGGTTTCTCTATAAATAACAGTGAATCATTTCTGTTCGCTGAGAGTGAACCTCTTTTTTATGTGCGTACCGCGAATCTTATCGATACGGAGGCGGTAAAAGAAGTTAATTTTGCTTTCAAAAATGGCAAGGTCTGTAGCTGTTTGAATCGATAGAATTTGTTGAGTGCTGAGGTTTGCAGCAGGTTGGACAGCCCAGCCTGGAAGCTGTGAAGGATCGTGTCCCTCCTGTAGGCTTCCCAGACATCCAGGAGTCAATTCCATTTTTCATTTTATTTAATTTTCTATTTTTTCAAAGTCCTTGCTACCAGCACGGTCCCACCCTTTCCAGTTACTCGTTCCCTGTAGCCAAAGGATACAAACAGCCTGTTCCAGGAGTCCTTTTTCCAGGCACACAAAGCCGGGAGGAAACTCGTGCGCGTAGCTGGGTGTGGATCAACAGCCGCAGCACCCTGGCCACCCCGTTCCCCGCAAGCCCCATTTCAAATAATTTCATGGCAAACATCTGGATCCATGCCAGAAGTCTAGAGCGTGAGGTGTGCGTGCGATGCTTCTGGCTGCTGTGGGGTTTGATGGTTTTTTTTTGTTTTTTTCCTGCAAAATGTGAGGGTGGTGGAAAACGGGGAGGTGCAAAGGGGTGCGTTTATGTTGCTGCAAGGTGTTTGCGCGAAGGGTGAGGGGTCAGCAGGCTCCCTGTTCCTCGGGAGGAGCTGTGGCCAGCGGTGAATTCAAGGAGAGGCATTCTAATCGCGTCAGCTTGGCGAAAGGAGTGATGCGCGAGCGTGACACTCGGAGTGATTTGTTGCAGCATCTTGCAGAGTTCTGGGCTAATTGCGTGCAACTTTCTCATTGCGATTCTGAAGCAACGTGGTTTCTAAGGCTCCACATTTACCTGCTCGGCACGAGCAGCGATCCCCCCCTCCGTACGCGTGTTTTCAAGCAGTTCTGGGACACGTTGCCGGCTGCTGTAGGGTTTCCCCCGCCGGAATCGAGGAGGTGACCCGCCAGGTGATGACCAGCCTCGCGCCGATCCTCCGAGGCGCTCGTGTTTAGAGTTTTACTTTTCTGAAGATTTACGTTGGAGCGAGTTACCGCAAGGATTTGTGAAGCAAACCAAATAATGTATTTTGGGAAACCACGAGAGCTTTCAAATCTAAAGGCGGTGAGAGATCCAGCAGGAGGATAAAGGATCCCGGCGCAAGACCTTTGGGAGTTGCGTGGAAGCGAAGGGTTAGGAAAAACTTTTGAAAGAGCGGATTTCGGTATTGACTTTGAGATTTCTTAGATCCTCAGAGATGTCGTGAGGTGACCCCTTCAGTTTTCTTCTACTGCACGTTTAATTACGTGGCTAAGATAGTGTGGCTGAGGAAGGAGAAGCTCCGAGCTGCCAGATGCAAGTGGGAGTTTCTTATTAACAGCTCCGTGTTCCTGCACAGGCTTTAACTGATGGTCTGTAAGAAATGCTTAGCTCTAAGCATACGTGCTCCCCGTCTTAAAAACAAAACCGGGAAAACTATTGTTGGGAGGGATTAAATTCTTATTTTAAGGTAACTACAGCTTTCCACAAAGAAATAATAATTAAAATAACAACTGCCTGCTTGCTGGAAAAGCTGCCTGCACCACCCATTTCCATGAATTTGTATTCAAGGTGGGGGATACAAGCCGTGGTCGGAAGGGGGAAGAAAAAAAAAAGGAAAAAAGTGCTTTCTAAAGATCCTTAGTAAATAACCAGCTTCAGGGTTCAGTGAGCAGCTTAGACAAGTTGCGTGTCAGATGGAGCCAAGGAGTAATTGCAGCATTTAAATGAAGTTTGGTCGCATTTTGAAAAAAAAACCTCATGGTTTGCTGTGGGAAATGGAAGTTAGTTCCGTGTCCTCCTGGGGAAAAAGGGAGTTAATTTCAAGACTGGGTAGCACATTTACAATTTACATTTAGGAGGCATTGATTCAGATCAAATTCCGGTCATGGTGACGTCGGTACAGAGGAATCGTTAGCAGACAGACAGAGATGGACACAGGGTCCTGCAGCTTTTATTTGCTGGGCAAGCTGCACGTTTCCTTTTGCTGGCAGTGCACTGACACGTGAAGCTTGTGCCTGCTCCAAGTGCTTCCCTTAAACAATTGGGATGGAAACATTTCAGTGTGGAAAGAGCTTTTTGCCCGAGAGTGGCCGTGGCTACCAAATGTCTAGATGGACTTCTAAATTTTTCTAGTTTGCAGTTGACTAAATTAATTGGAAAGGAGCCAGAGAGGCAGCAGAGTCCAGTCTGTAGTTGAGCAACAAGAAAAGGCTTTGGAGAACTTTATCAAAGCTGCCATTAACCCCCCGCTGATGTCCTCCAACAGGATTTTTTGTGAGAGCCGCGGCGCACAAAAGCTCGGCTGCACAACTGCCCCTGTGTGTCCATTCAGAGGTTTTAAATCCGCACAGTTGCTAATTAAAATGCCACGCAGAGGAGCGCAAATAAACATCGCTAGCCCCTCCAACCCCAAGTCTGGGCTCTTTGCAGGGCAGGATGATGAACTGACCCGTAAGGGTGGGTAAAAAATAAAGCAACTCCTTTTAGTTCTGATATTCCGCCCTTGCAAAACGTGCGTCGAGTCCATCCATATGCATGAAATCAGAATGCCGTCCCGTTTTTTTATTATTATTATTTTTAATGTGGGGGGTTTTTTGCATTTTTTGATCTTTTTTTTTAGCGTGAGGGGCTAAATAGAGCTGTGGCGTGCCTGCTGCAACTCCCTGATCACGTTTGCCGGGTTGTGGCGGGCATCGAAATGCCGAGCACGCGAGCGGCCGCGGCTCCTTGCATGGAGAAAATGTCACTTCACATTTAGCCCCACGTGTGAACCGGTGCGCGGGGAGCGCCTGGTGGTGGTGGCGGGGCTCCAGTGGGCTCCCCCTCCCCAGCAAAGCAGGCTGATGCGTTGTTCTTCTCCCTGCATCTCCTTGACGGATTTCATGGCGTCTCCTTAGATTAAGGTAATCTGCCTTCATTACTAAATTCAAGAACCGGGGGCCCAGAACTCTTCGTTGTGCACGCCAGGAATGGATTCGGCGTCTCTGGAAGTTGTGGTTTGTGAACTGGTAATAACAGAAGTTGACCACAGTTTTGGTTTTATTTTTTATTTCAGTACAGCCCAGAGAGATGCGGGAAGCTCAAGCGTTTGTGTTTTATTCCTCCGGTCGTTTGTTAGGTCAAAACATCCCTTATGGAAAAGTCCTACTGTTAATTTAAAAGGAAACTGTAACTGTAGTCGCAGGCTTCTGAACTGCTCCTGCAAAATTTATCAGGATTTTTATCTCTGCTATAGAATTCTATCACCTGGTCTTAAAAAGCCAATTGACTGATTCCGATTTTTTTATTAAATACTTCTCCTGTTCCATAAAGTGTCTTTGGTTTATGTCTGTAGGAAAATCCATTGAAACTATCCATGGATTATTACACGCAGAAAAATACCCTATCCATGGATTATTACAGACAGAAAAAAAACTAGCCATGGATTATTACAAGCATTAAAAACCCTAGCCATGGATTATTACAGACAGAAAAACCTATCCATGGATTATTACAGACAGAAAAAACTATCCATGGATTATTACAAACAGTTAAAAACCTATCCATGGATTATTACAGACAGAAAAAGCCCTAAACTGTAATGTGCTTTGAATACAAATGCCGTTCAGTCCCCTAGATTAGTGAAGGCTAAAGGGAAAGCATGAAAATTTTTAATTGGCATTTTATTATTTTTCATTTTCTACGTGTCATTAAATGGTCCCATCGATAAATAATAGAATGATTTTGGCTCAGGGAAATAGGAAGGGTCAGCGGGCTGGAAGAGGTGCCTCCCGTATGAATCGAGTTTCTTGTGGTGCCCATTTTTTATTTTCCGTTGTTACCCGCAGGTTGGGAGGGCTCTAGCACAGGAGTTAAGTGGCTTATTTTCAGTCTGATTGCTCCTTAAATGGAAGTTACCAGCTTTAGCTGGATCAGAGGAGAGGATAATCGAATTTTTTGGGCCTGTTGATGGCAAAACTGAACTAAACCCATGAACCTTGCAGGGAGGAGAAGGGTAACACTGCAAAGTGCTTGGTGTGATGTTGGAGGAAACGAGTTTTGAAAGAAGGTTCTGGTTTTCCCTTGCAGTCCCCAGCCTGTGCCCCTCTCGGTTCTTTGTACAACTCCAAGCCTTCAGAACCTCATGAGGTTGATCTTGTAATTTTTATTTATTTAGTTGGTTGGTTGGTTTACGACTGAAATTGCTCAGACTTTGTAATGGCGCTTGCGTTGCGCAGGAAGCTTTACCCATTATCTTTCTGACTGTTTCCCACTGAGGCAGTCACCTTTACCATTTAATTACTTATTCCATTTCTTGATTTTTTTCTAATTTACACTGGTTTTTGATGAATAACACACTAGTTTTCAGCATCCGGCATAAAACCAAGACAACGAAACCCCTTTGTAGGTTTAATTATGTGCCCCCTGTGATGTAATCAGTTCCTGACATCATGAACTACTATTTTAATTATAAGGTTTATGTGTTTTAGAAAGCTTGAGACTCTTCCCCAGTTTGTCCCTCATCATTATGGTTTTTATTTTATTTTTTTTTTTAAGAACAGCAAACGCCAGGTAGCTTTGCTTCTTGCGGCAACGCCGCGTGCAGGATGTCGTTCTCTCTCTCATCCCGTCTCTTAATGATTTTTAATTTCCTGAAGAAATCTGCCTGTTGCAGATGAAGGAAAAAGGGCTTAATTCAGTTCCAGGGAGAAGAGCTTAGAGCGTGGGAGCTATTTTGTGCCGCAGTCAGAGTCTCTGGGGTGCTTTTCCGCTTTTTCCCCTGAAGAAGAGGATCTTTGGAGGGGAGGTGTCTTGCAGCATCCTGGAAGAAGTGAGGATCTGCCAGGCCAGCATCCTCCATAAAATCCCTCCTAATGTGAGCGCAGAAAAAACTGAAGCCTTGGTTCCGTCTCAAGAGTTTCCCAACAGCCCAGAGGCAGAGATTGTATCGTGTCCAATCTGTCTGACCGGTGTGCAGAAGGTACTTTGCCGGAGTTCCAGCTGAACGCTCGGAATATCAACTGTGGTTAAAATTTGCAGGTCCTGCAGCTGAAATGCAAATGTGTAAATGCAAACCTTCTCTACCAGCCTCTTCCGTGTGGTGGAGCTGAAGGTAGAGAAAGGTGACGTTTCTTTAATTTGGTGACTTCAAAACAATTTTTTACTCTCAAGACAGCAGTTGTGGTTTTCATTGCCAGGTGAGTCCTGGATTTGGATTCTTTTTGGTGCCGCAGGCTCAGGAGGGCGTTTTGGGATGCAGCCTGCAGTTGCTGTTGGAGTTGTGCGTCACCGCTGAAGGAAAATGTTTGTAATTTTATTTTCTTCCACCGAGATTCTTGCCGTTTCTGACTTTGGGCGATCGATCCGAGAAACCCGAATGGCAAAAATCTAACTCGCTGCTTTTACCGCAGAAGCCAAGATGAGACAATGCGGCCGTGTCTATTTATTAAAATAGCGATCGCTGCTTTAGCAAAGTGAGTCAGAGCGTTTGTTTGTTCATTTTGTTCAGAAGACACTTGAGTATTTCCAAAGCGTCTAAGTGGCAGATCGGGCAGAGGCTTTTATTTGTCTGGGTTTTAAAAAGGCTTTTAAGTGTCTCTTTTTACAAAAGCTAATACTCTTAATGCTGAAAGTGAGTGACAAAGGAAGTTATTTAGCACGTATATATATCATCTAGGCACCCGTATCTCAATAAATAAAAAGTAACTGTGCAAGGAGCAAGAAGAGCAGCGTTGGGAAGCGCCAAGGGTACCAGAATCACACACTTGCCCTGTACTGGGTTGGGCTTGTTCCAGACTACTTTGAGAGCTTGGAGAATGCCCCGTTTCCAACATAACTGTTTTACTGACTAGAGCTTCTGGTCTCTAATTTCTCATCCTACTACCCCCCTCCAGAGCCTCTGTGTCTGACATCAAGGGGTTTTGGTGGTCGGTGCCTCCTGAGCTGGCATCTGGAAGGATGGAGATGGGTACAGCACATGCTTCTTGGAAGTTTTCACCCCCAATTTGGGTCCGGGGATCCCACCTCTGAGCGTGGCTGACCCGAGCCCTAAAGGAGGACTCGGAATTAGGACAACCTTTCTCCATCCCATCTCCATTTTCTCAGCTTCCTTCAACCCAGTGAAGCATCAGCGTTGGCTTCTTGAGGCTACAGAATTTCTTGTTGTTTATGTTGGATCAGATTCTAACCTCAGCTAGAGGGAAGGGTGACTGCAACGTGACCTGCAACGTGACCAGCGGCCCCAAACCTGCTCAGGTCAGGCAGCTGCTGACTAATTCCCCGTCTTAACAAATTGCTTGTAGCTCTGGACTTTCTCGCCCTACATACTTTTGTTAATCTTTCTAGTTTAAGCATTTAGAAGTGTTTCAGTTCTGATTTTTAATTTTTTTTTAAGTGGTTGTAGCATTCAGGTAGATTTTTATAAATTGCCTTCCAACTGAAAGGCTTGTTTTCCTGTTTGTTTTAAACTGGCATTCATACATACAGGAAATACACAGTATTCTGCCATGTTTCTGTTGGCAACTATTAAGTTATCCTTGTCAGAACATGCCAACAGGATTTCTTAGCGAGCTAGGAGAAGGAAAACAAGCAGTTCTCAGACTAAACAGACCCCATGCTTGAGCTGTAGTACAGATTTCTTGCTAAATGCTGTGTAGATTCTCTTGGTTTAAGGCAATCCCTTGGCATTGCAGGTTGCAGATTCAGATCTCTGGAGCTACTCCAGACCTGTCGTGCATTAGGTGACATCATTGCTTGGCCTTCAGAACTGGAGGGCTACTACCTGAAAAATATGTTTTACTGTTAAGGGCTGGTCCTCAGAAATTAATATCCAGAACAAACTGTCTCCTGGGTGTGCAAAATCTTCTCTGTCACCGTTGTCTCGCTGCAGTTCCAGATGTTAATCACGGGGAACCTCGGCTCCTAGAATGGGTTTGATCTAAATTAGAGCAGTTTTGGTACGATGAAGTGCTAAAACTGGCACAGAACTGGACCTGCAACCCAGAAAAATACACAGGTTCTAAGCACGTCTCCAAGAACTGGAGCTGAAGAAGGGTGGTGAAAATACAGCGCTCTAATAATCCTCAACTACTACTACTATTTGTTGCTGCTAAGAGCCTGGGTTTTCCTTCAAGCTTTTGATTTGATGCAAGTCAGAGCCAGCTTTTGTGGTTTTGGCACGATGTGCAGCGCAGGTTCTTTTGGGAGAGGCAAGAAATGAAAACTTTGAAATGGAGGAAATGTTTAAAACATCATAGTGCCGTGCTAAGAGTCTTTAAAATCTCATGTTTTTTCTTTTGTGAGCGCGTCGTTACAAACTTAACTGATGTGTCCTTAGGTTTGAGCATTTGTCTCCTGTTTTTCTCAAAGCCCTTAAGTTGTGGAGCCTGGAAAGCAAAGGACGATCACTTGTGCCTGTTGTTTGGGGGTGAAGGTGTCCTACGAGAGGATCCTGTGCTTTTCCTGAGCTGTGTGACTTCTAGTACCGAGGAGGGAGGGTTTAGTGCAGAAGGTCGAAGGGATGGAGAGCGAGAAGCCCAGCTCAGCTTCACATCGCGCCGGCCGGGATTTTTCAAACGTGGGTGGATAACCTTGGGCGCGGATTTAAAGCCTTTGCTTGAAATGCTGAAGCTTGAAAAGCGTTGGCCCGGATCGCGGCGTGTCTCGCTTTCCAAACTGGGAGGTGTTCCTCACCAGTCGTCATTCCTGGGGGAAGGAGAGGCAGACGGTGGGAAGACAGAGGGCTCGGGAATGGCTTGGGAGGCTGCCAGGTTGAGCAATCAGTCGATCCTCGTCCAAGTCCTAACCTGGCCCAGTCATCGCTAGGGCGAATGTTTGCTCCACTTATATGGAGGGAATAATTAATAAAAAAAGAAAAAAAAAAAGAAAATACGCCTGTGGTTAGTTTGGAAAGCGCACATCCAGCCGCAGACTCTCGCTGGTCCCCGGGCGAGGGGCGTAGCTCGGTTCTGCAGCTCGGCCGTGCGGGCTGTGCACATGCCTGGAAATTTGGCCATGCTCCTTGGTTTGGGAAGCCGAACATCGGTATCTCAGGGAAGAGCAGAACTGCTTTCTTTTTGATTTATTTGGGTACATGTAAGTAGACAGGGCTGGCTGCTTCTCCCTCTGCTTGATGGCAAGTCGGTGCGGCAGCCGGTAGCTCTCTTGCGTGAATAAAATTACCGGAATCTGGCCCAGGGAATGTTGCCTTTAGAAATGATTAAAAACATATTTGATTCTTCGTGTTGTACATGGTTTTCCTGCCGTTGAGGCTATTTGGTAATACGAGGTACAAAATCCCACAGTGCTGCAAGGTAAATATTCAGAGAAAACCCAAAGTTCCCTTAGAAACGTGTTTTGTCCCAATGACGAGAAGATCTTCTGCTGTCGTGTTTAGATTTCCAAGAGGACTTTTCTTCAGTGTTAGATTCTCAGAAACCTTTTTTTCTTCTTTATTTTTTTTTAAAAGTAATTAATAATGGAGCAGGCTTTTAGTATCTACCCTGGAAGGTAAAAACCCTTAATCACAGTAACATCATTAGTGCTTTCAAGCATTTAATTTTGATGCTTGACAAAGTGCATAGCCATTGATAAGAACAAATAAGTGGTGTTGTATGCAATTGAGGGGGAAAAAAAAAAAGCATGAAAACCCCTAAGCTTCAAGTAATTAAATTTAAATATGTTATTTGAATTTAGCCGAGATAATGTACAAACTGTGGGTATATTTTTCAATCAGTGAAAGACCCCTTGAGTAAACACGACCCATTTAAATTCAAATCGTGGGGAGTGGAAAGTAAACCCTGCTGTGGTTAAGAAGGCATCTTCACTAAAACACTGGGCATTGTGTGTCTTTGATATCCGAGTACTCGTGTGTTGTAGTTTTAGAAAGGGCTGTTTTCACTCACGGATGCCTACATGCCAGAGACATTATTGCATCTATTTATTTCCTTTTTTTTTTCCCATCTCCCCCCTCTCCTAATTTGAACCAGTAATGAAAAACTGACACTCCGCTTCTGCCATCCTTTAAAGCTGCCTCAAAACTGTTACAATTCAGCACTTTCTAGCCTCGGGGATGGGGCTTTATGGCATTGGGGCGAAGTTTTTGTAGTCCATCTGTGCTCCTTCTCTCTCTGCAGGCCCGCGAGCTCCGAACCGCAGCAATAAAACGACTTGTAGGTGTTTAATGGCAGGTTATTGAGGAAGTAGATAAAAGCAAATTGCAACATTCCCATCAGTAGGGAGTGGGGGGGTGTTAAGGGAGAGGAACTTGCTGAGCTTTGAACTAGGGGAGGTTACACTGGGTGCTTTTGTTGCGGGGCGCCCCTTTTTAGACCCCGAAACTCCCCGTGTAATGGGCTCTTCTGGTCGAATCGGTGCTTGGTGGGTACAGTCTGTGCTTGTCTGGCAGAAAAACTTGCTGTTGTAAGCAGTGGTGATGGAGAAACAGGTTTTTGCGCAGTGTTCCTTTCCAAATATCGTGGGGTAGGGAGGAGGAAAGTGTAAAAAATGACAGGAAAAGCAGCCTTTCACTCTCTTCTGAAGGTACCACGCGATCTTATTGTGAACATCTTAACGGTTGTCCTTTTTGGTCAAGCTGTCTCCGGCGTGTTTGTATGTAACGCACCGTGAGCCCACGCACGTGCGAGAGGAGATTCTGCCTTTTGTTCTGAGCAAAGCATCATCGTACAACCCGCTGTGCGTTTATCCTCGCGTCGCCCCCTCAGAGGCAATTTAAAGGCAAGAGGGAGAAGAACAAAGAGCGGGTTGTTTTGCAGAAGCTCACGGCGAAGGCCGTGACTGCTGCCTGGGTTGCCGTGATGAGCTGGGGATGTCCTCTTTGTCCAGGACTCGTACATCCTGCTGCTCATGTGTGTTCAAGGAGACCCAGACCTGTTGGTCTTCCAGTCTTTGAGCTACCCAGGTCAGCTGGTGGCTCCTGGAAAACAAACTGGGTTTGTAAGGCTGTTTGCAGAAATAAGAAAGAATTGGTAACGGAGGGTTTTATCCATTAAGTGGGGTAATTCTGTTGAGCCCAGGTCCTCAAGGTCGTGTTGGATGGACCCTTAGAGGTGTGTGCTGCAGCGATTTCATCAAAGAGCTCCTGGACAACCTCTTAAAGGTCCTTTCCAACCTTTCTGATTCTGTGATTCTCGCAGTTCTGCTTCTTCATCCCCTAGTTGGACTCCAGCAGGCTTAGGATTTCTGCACCGCTTATGTACAGCCAAAACAACCAAAAAAACCCTCAGAAACAAATTGCTCATCTGCAGAATATGGGATGAAAGACGAGATTTAAGGTTAAGTGGAACGAACCTGCATATAAAGGACAGGGAGATAAAAATAGGGCTGTTCTTACAACTGTCATGGTAAGGAGTAAGAAAGGAATTGGAAAAGGAGTTGTCTTTGTGTCCCGGAGGCCAGGAGCAGGTTGGGTACATCCACCGTAGGGCAACAGTGCCTAAGATCAGCCGTCCCGTTTTGAGAGACCTGAGAGGGCACTTGTTCGACTCTCCGAGGCTGAGCATCTGTCACAAGCGGGGGTGGTTAATCTGTATTCTTCTGCTGCAAATAACCATTTTACAACAGAGAAAAAACGCGTGTTCAGCCCAGGGTTGAAGGATTTGCTAAATTCCAATTTAAATGCCCGCAGAAATGAAATGGGAAACCAAAGAGGTTAAAAAAGAGGATAAAGGAAAGAAAGAGGACTTTCTCTCTGCCGTTCTTGAGGTCAGACCAGCTTAAGCCACAGATCCTCAGTTAAAAAAATTGCCCGTCTGCCCTGCACGAGGCACCGATGGACTGAGCAGATTTCACTCCGGTTGGTTAATCCGTAATGTTGTGTATTTTAGGCTAACAAATCTGACTTCTGGTTTAGTAGCTGACAGCATTCTCACTGCAAAGGGGAAGGGGAAAAACGAAAAAAAATAAAAGTGTGATTCCCTGCCGAGGAACCGGGAGGCTATTCAGCAGGTTCCCAGTCACACCACGGCTGTGACTTGATGGAGCACACCTGGATCCTCCCCGCTGGCTCCCTTTATAGTCTCCTCTGTCATCCAGTATTTGCCTTTGCGTGTGAGAGACAGGCCAGGAAGAAAGAGAGAAAGGTTCTGGAGGCATTTCTAACAGAGATGCCAAACTGTCAAACAGTAAATCGGGAAGCAGCTCCCTGATGGTTTCACATCAAGAGGAGACACCCTTTTGTGACTGCGCAGCGTCTGCTGGTTATTTTCAGATTTTTTCACTTCCATCAGAACTGTCTGATATGGTCAAGTAGGTTTGAAGCTTTCAACGTTCAATTTTCCTTTCATTTCTTCTGACTGGTTTATTTATTTGTCTTTCTTGGTAGTTTTCAAGGATGCGCGGCTCAAGGATACTTTTTGTCCTCTACGTTTCCGTCATCCCGAAGTTAAGGGTAGAAAAAGAAACAAAAAGAAAGGGAAGGAGGGGAGGAAAAAAAGAGCATCATGGCTACAACTCCGGGGGACAAAGGATGAAATATATTCAATTTAGGAAGACCTCTAATCTCTGGTTATACAGGACAGCTTTGTTAGATAAGATTAAAAATTTCATGAATGTCCCTTTTTATCCCCGGAGACTCCGCCATTTACACCAGCTATTGTCAGCATCCAAAGAGCTTGATAACAGCTGGCTCGAGACGTGACCACACAACAACACAACGCAAGAAGGGGGCAGCCGGGTTCATAAATCTTTAGAGAAGCCGTTCCCCCAGCGCAGCCGTGAATGTGCCGCTCTCGCAGTCAAAGGGAGAAGGCTTTGTCCTCCAGCCCGGCAAAAACCTGAACTTCAGCGTTAGCGGGGGCTCCACTGAAAGTCCAGGGTGCACAATGAGATGTTTTCCGTTATCTCCTGCGTCGCAGCCCTTGTTGCTGCAGATACGGTTTAAAGGAGCTCGGAGTTCAGCTCGTTGCCAGGTGTTTTTTCTCTTTTACCCTCATCCTGCTCCAGAAGACGCCGGTTTGAGACATGGTGGAACCCGTCTCCAGTGTCTTCTGGCCGGGAAGGAGCTCTCCAAGCCAGGATCTGGCCCTTGGGTGCTGAGTTTCCCTGGTCTCCAGGAGCTGCTCACCGATTCGGGCGGCTTAGGAAGCACAAATTGGCTCAGAGTCTTGAAATACAAGTTCCCTGTTTTTCATGGGAGGCTCCAAATTCGTACGTGTTCAGCTTTTTTCTGGTCTTGCTTAATCTCGTGGCGATGTTTTCTCGGCTTTAGAGAAAACCAGGTTGGTCCCTCAGGAATTCCGTAGCTCCTGTGAAGCAAAGAGCTAATGAAGAAACATCAGTTACTTTTAGGAGATGGAGGAAGGGAATCAGTGTGGACCAAGTACAAGTCTGTGTGCGGTGCCTGAGAAAGGACAAAAATGAGGCAGAAACTTTCCGTCCCTCGGCCTCTCGCAGAGGTTTGTGCGTGGGCATCGTGGATGTCACAGTGTTTAAACAGCTGCGTTGTTACTTCCAAACCCAGCTGCCTGGTATTGCCCAGAATGCGAGAACAAGCTCAATAAAAGAGGATTAAATGCAATTTTGTTAGAGAAAACTGGAAAAATACTTTATGTTTCTAACTTTCCTCCCTCAAGAAAAATGCAGTTTCTAATAGTGCTCGTGTTGTGAAAGCTGTGATTAAAAATACGCATTTCTCATTAAAACTAATTCATTGCTTGTAATTTTTTTTTTTTTTCCTGGCAGCTCCATCCCCAATCGCTTTGATCCAGGCTAAAGAAATAACGAGGCACAGCGTTGCCTTGGCTTGGCTGGAACCTGACAGGCCAAATGGAGTCATCCTGGAGTACGAAGTCAAATACTACGAAAAGGTACTGCTCAAAAACAGACGAGCAAGGAATTTTATGTGCCTCTGGGGAGAGCTTTTTACCTTGTTCCTTTACGGTTTATTTCCAGATAGGGTTCTCTCATTTGAAACCAAACAGATTCCGTTTAATAAAATGCAATTAAGGCTTTCATCTGCTTGAGCGGTTGCTTGCAAGGATAAAACTCGTAGACTGTTCCAGCTGTACAGTACAAGTTTATTTTGTTATTTTTCCTTACCTAGGAACTGAGCTTTCGTAGCAAGCGTATTTATAACGAGAATCAATAATGTTGGGCAGAAGTGAGGCATTTAGCTTTACTTCATAGGCAGAAGTATAATAATGAAGTATAAAACACACTCATAATGACAAGATCTGTTTGCCAATAGCCTCTGCTTCGAGTGATAGTGTGGGCTTGGATGGCTGTTAACAGAGAATAAGGAAAGAAAATTGCATTCTTCCTATGTTCCAAGTTATTCCCACAAATAACTTCTCAAGTATGGAGCTGTGAAAAGAGCTATTTTCTTTGAAGGGTCTCTGCAAAAATGAACAATTACCTGTTCTTGCTTGTGTGCGTGCTCCCTCGCACGCGTACGCACACTTCTAAGTTTTTTTAATAAAGATAATAACTTATTTCCTTTGCTGACACATACAGAAAAAGGCATCTGATTGGCAGGGAAGCTAGATTATTACATTTTTCTGATGGATTTTGTAGCAGTTGTTAAGATTGGATATTCTGGAAGACATTTTCTAGGTCTTTTATTTCTTCAGATATTTTTATCGAGTTTTTTTTAAATGGCTCCTGGCTGGTAGGAAGAAAAAGGAAGTGCCAGCATGTGTAAAATGTTACTTGTTCATCACGAAGATGCTATTTGAAGGCTTGGCTATTTTCCAAAGGATTTCACTGTGTGATTTCTTAAATCATCAGGGATCTATGAGCATCGTACTTACTTGCCTCATCATCATCTTTTTGCTTTTTTTGCTTGCTCAGAGCTAAGGCGAGTATTGAGCAAGGCAGCCCTCAGGGTGTATTTTGAGGATTCCATCCTCGTTACTCACCTTCTCTCGTCGTGAGGGTTTTGGCCAGGAAGTGGGGTTCCACTTTTCACATGTTTTCACGTGTTTTCACGCGTTTTTCACGCGACCGCCTCGGTGTTCTTTTACCCGTTAGGACCAAAACGAGCGCAGCTATCGCATCGTGAAGACGGCCTCCAGGAACACTGACATTAAAGGCTTGAACCCCTTGACTTCATACGTCTTTCACGTGCGGGCCAGGACGGCAGCGGGATACGGAGACTTCAGTGGCCCGTTTGAGTTCACGACGAACACAGGTAAGGACGTGCCCACAGATCTCTTTTTCTAAGCTAAGAGTGCAAGAAAACAGAACCCTGTTACTCCCCTTTGCAAGATCAGTGGGGTGTCCTTCCTCTCAGCTCACGTATTTGCACTTTTCCTTAGTCACATAAAGACAGAGTGTTCGAGTGACGTCGTCAGTAGAGCTTTTGACTTTGCTCAAGGAAACATGCAAATTTAGCCTCCTAAATGTTTGCTTTTCGGTGGCAGGAAGGCGATGTGACCAAGCCTGTTTTATTTTGGACGTGCAGGACTGCTTAAATCAATTTGAGGTCGTGCCAGGTAGTGGCAACGTCCTTCAGAATGTTAACAGCTGAAAAAGAAAAAATCAATCCAGCAGGAAGAGGGTAGACGTTTTAAAATAACTTATTCTCGTTGTAGCGGTTGGGGAGTGATCATCTGGCCCCACTGAGAGAAAAAGGAGGGGGAAGGAAGAGTGGAAAGTAATTAGAAAAGCAGAAAAAAAAAAAATAGCCACTACACTTCTCAGGGCAGAAGGAATGGGAGTCCTTGTTCCCAGTGAGCTGAAGTTCCCCGAATCATTATCAAACACCGTGTCGTCAGCTAATTAGGGCCCTGTTGGAAAATTGTGTCAAACGACTCTATAATAAAGGCCTAAAGATAGATCTGAGTGCTACTTGAAACTGCCCTCACAAGCCAGAAAGCCTCACCGAGCGCTACCTGGGTTGAGTTTTGGAAGGAGTCTGACCCTAACGCTCCCTTTTCCATTTCCAGTTCCTTCCCCCATCATTGGCGACGGGACCAATCCCACTGTGCTGCTTGTCTCGGTGGCTGGCAGCGTTGTTCTCGTGGTCATTCTCATTGCAGCCTTTGTCATCAGCAGGAGGTAAGAACTTAAGCTTCTCTCTCCCCCTGTCTCTTTCATGAGGGAGCTTTTTGTCTCCTCCAAACAAAGCTAAATTCTTTGATTAGCATCATAAACAGTGCATTTGCATTACAAACCTTCTCCCATGTAGCTTTGATCTTCTCCACGTTAGCGTGTGATGTAATGGCAATAGTTCCAGCTCTATTTGCCCTTCAAATGCAAAGCTGGTTCCAATAACTGGCATTGAGGAGCACACCAGCGAGAGATTCCCGCTTAGTGGGACCCGGAGTTTAATGGGTATGAGTACAGCAACTTTTCTTGGACCGACTCCTGATAGACAGTGAATAAACAAGTGCACTGTGGTGAGCTAAGCTGTCGGGACTGCTGTGCTTGTGATTTTTGTGTTGGTCTGCATGAGTCTGCGTTAGTCTTTTGGGTTAGTCCTTCCTGCATGAGTGGATGTGACTGTAAAACAGAAGCCACGGTCTTTCAGCG
>NW_009724434.1:15934-31486 GCF_000703405.1 Apaloderma vittatum
ACACAGAGCGGGCTGGATCGATGGGTATTTCATCAGAGCAGGACCGTAATCTTCTGCCAGGTACTTGTGCCTTCTCCCAGATGCAGGAGCAAGCCCGTGAATGGGAGGAGAACGTAGCAGAAGCGTGGTGTGAGTGCTTCTGTCTTCGTCTCCGTGCGCAGTCTCATTAAAAAAGGTCAGCGTGGTTTTGCTTCGGTGTCATTCCGAGATAAAACTGGACGTATCGTCACTGCATCTGAAGTCTGGGATCTGAAGGACACGCCTTCTGTCAGTCCCCGTTGATCGGTTTTAGTGGCATTGGCCAGAAATAAGCACAAATTCCTCTCGATTTGCTCTCTTACTTGCAGTCATCTTAAAGAGCAGTTAAGTCCCTGCAACTGTAGTATCTGGAAAGTAGACGTGCGTTGTTAAAGCTTTCTGTGGGTGTTCAACTCAAAGCCTCCACGCTGTCAGGAAGAAAGAGGAGCAGAACATATGAAAATGTAATGCGGAGAGACAGGTTTATTAAAAGCCATTGCGACAGAAAATAGCATCGCTGAGCTTGATGACTTAATCTCCTCTCCGCTTTTATTGATCCCTTTATTATTTAAGGCAGGATTGATAGCAGGATACATTGGATTTCTAATTATGAGTCGCCACCTCGGAGAATTGAGCCTGTCGAGCTGCTTTGAGATGATTCCTTCCCCTCCTCCCCCTATAATAAAAATAAAATAATAAAACGCCTCTTTCCCAAGGCTGATAAACACCGCTCGGTGATTGGCCCTCAATGGATCATTTTTTAGAAAATGAAATGTCAACCCCTTGCCCCTCGTATTGATTCTCTTTAGTGTGGGCCATAAAACTGTCAGAGGAGAGGCTGCTGGGAGGCAGGTACCTCCCGGCCTTGCCAACTTGGGTCTTCTCCCTGCTGGGGCTGGCCCTTGAGCTCATTCTGCTCACGGATGTTCAACCTGGAGAAAGACACAACAGCGAGCAGGTGGGAAGTAGGGGCAAAAGGCTGGTGGGAGCGGAGATCAAGGATGTTCTGTAGTGGTACGTCTCGGAGAAGCGCGATGAATGAAAGAGTGGGACAGCGAAACCGTTCTGTGCATCCTGATGGGAGGTGCCTTCTTAATTAATAACCTTCCTCAATACACAGCTCCCTGGCAGCTGGAAGTAGCTCTCAGTAAACAGAATCTACTTTAATATTTGTCCTCACTCGAACGATTTTAACCGCTTTAGCGATGTCATTTAGAGGTGTGGCCTTTGGGGATGTTTCCCAATGTTCCCGCACCAGCAGAAGTTAATAGCAAAATAATTATACTTCGTCCCAAAATGACTCCAGATGAGAAGAAGCTCTCTGTCCTTACGGTCTCCGTGAGGAGGGATGTAATCTGGCCGTGACCCCTAAGCTGTGTTTGTACAGTCATGCCCGTGCTTTGGCCTGCAGACACAGCCCCTCTGCGTCCGTGAGCCAGACCTGGGAACTGGACACGTGCTGGAGGTGCCCACTTCTGAACCCTGGGTTATTACTGCTAATTTACCATTATGGGTTTTTTTGCACGTCACTGCTCAAATCCCCGAATTCATCTTTATGACTGAATTTGTCAAAGGGCTTCGCCTTCAGGCAGCTCAAGCTGTTTGGTTCTGTCCCGCGGCTGCCTAAAACCAGCCTAAAGGTTGGTTTGAGCTTACCAAGGTTAGGCTGAGCCTAGCCGTAGAGCAGAGCTGTCTCAGATAGAGTTGGAAGGGATTTGGGAAAGGATAAAACAGAAAGAGCCGATTTCTAAAAGGGCTTGAGTGGCGTAAGATGGCCCTGTGGAACCTTCTGGTCATCTGAAAGTTCCCGCTTTGGTGTTGCAAACTTTCTCAAAGCTTCTGTGTTCCTTCCCTTAATCGCTGCTGCCAAAATCCCCGTAATTACGGGCTTCACATCGGCGACAAAAGCTCCCTCAGGTGAGCTGCCCCTCCCGCATCCCCTGGCTGCTCCTGGGGACAATGTGTGGCAGGAGAGGTCAGCAGGTGACACAGGGAGAAGTGGAAGTAGGCAGTTAGGTTGGGAGGTATTATTTAAGCTTAATAAGCTACAGTTCTATAGCCTGAACAGTAATCCCTTTGTTCCCCTGTGCTTTTTTTGCATGTCTTCGAGGTTGAGCGGGGGAAGGTTATATTTTAAATTTTTTTTAATCTGTTGTTAGGGTGCTTGTACTTTTAAAAATAAGATAAAGAGCATTTTTTCCATACTTAAAATGATTTCATGCAACACTTCTTTGTGTTTCATTTCTTCCCATCTGTGCCTGAACATTAATAAAATGAATTGGACGGGGTCCTGCTTAAAATACAGGATCTCTTTTTTTTCCCCCCTTTTCTTCCTCCTCTTTTTCCTTTTTCCCTTTCCTCTAAGAGAAGCTGTATAATACCTGAAACCACCTCAGCTGACTTGGTCCTCTAGGGCACCAGGTGAGATTTGTGCCGTCTCTTCCTTCTCCCTCAGTTCAGTAACTGGGAGCAGAACATATTCTTTTTATTTAACTCAGCTCTGTTCCACCAGTGCTGTGAGTCCTCGGGCGAAAAAACGGTTTAAATTGATGTTGGGATCCAGTGTGGTTTTTAAGAATGCTCTTCTTGTGATTCGCAGCCATTTGCGTTTAATTGACTCTCATCGAGCAAAGAAGCTCCCAACCATTTCAGGTTGGCTGAGGACCTGCTTTTTGTGTCTAAACACACAGCGTGGACCTTGTCGGGAGCTGTGAGGTTGGCTTCAAAGACCACGTAGTCTCCACATGTCAAACAGGATTATTTTTATTCCCCTCCTTCTGTTTCATGCTTAATTTATATTTTTTTATTATTGGCGTAGTGCGTTTAACACCCTATAAAATAGTCTTTCTGTCTCCTATTCCCATTTTCCTCTTCTACCCATTCACTGTTTTCAGAGTTTTAACCCAGGTTCACCCCCGTGTCCCTGGCAGGGCTGGTCCTCTCAAATCTCTCCGTCTCCGTACCGGTAGATGCTGGGGAACTGCACACCCCAGCCCACGTTTGGCTGGGCTGGCTCCTCAGTACCTTCCCTAAGAGACTAACCTCTTGTATTCACTTTTCTTAATGCCACTTATCCCTTGAAGTTTAAAGCTGAACTAATTAAATCCGTTAAGTGGATACGGTATCATGTGTGTAGGTGTAGAAATAGGGAGCTGTAGAATCACCAGACGATACTACGCCAAGTTGGTGTCTCCGCCTCAGAGAGCTGCTGGAGGAGCTCCGCCGTTAGGAGTTCTTTGCCACCTTCAGCTATACGGTGGTTCAAAGAATAAATGAAATCCTTGGGACCTGCATTTTTGACGGTTGGGGTTGGTTGTTTTTTTTTCTTTTGCTGCCATCCTGCTTTCTGTGTTAATAGAAGAGACGTCGTAGCGGAGCCGCCGAGCACAGGTCATGGCGGGTGCAACCAGCTCAAGTCTCGGCAGGTCAAGAAGATCAAACTCGTCTCAAAGAAAGATGCTTATTTTGACCTGCCCTTTTTTTTTGTTTCCCTTTTGTTCTGGCAGGCGCAGTAAGTACAGCAAGGCTAAGCAAGAGGCAGATGAGGAGAAACATTTGAACCAAGGTAAAAGGCAGCAGCGCTTGGGTTTTATTGAGTTGCTTTGTAGAATGTCCTGTGTTGCGATGCTGGGGAAATCGGTGATACGATGTTCCTCTTGAGATTAATCTGTTCCCGTTTTCCTCTCGTGCAAACATCCCTCCTCAAAACTATGTGCTTTGCTAACAGGGAAAATAGAAGTAGCTGAGTAAGAAGTTTGGAGGGGGCAGACAGGAGAGGCTCGGCAAATTTTTCCATTGTTCCTTTCCACTGGAAGACATCTGTTCTGGGTCAGTGGCGTCTAGGCGCGATTTTTCCCCGCAACACTCAAAGAGTTTCTGGATGGGCCGGAGGCAATCCTGCAGGAGAGGGAATGTGAACTTTGACGCCCTTTCTCCAGGACTGAATCCTGTTACATCTCAGTCATCCAGGTAGCAAACCTAGAACCTCAGCTCAGGGTTTCTTGGCTCCCAAAAGGGAAATGATGATGAGTTTCATTCTCACAGGTGCACAGACAGGCTATTGGTAGTCATTTGGGAAGCTCAATTATTGGCAAAAGCCTGATTCTTTACGTCAATATTGGGGAATATTACATGTTCACATTTGAAAACAATGCAGCGAGGGGAAAAAATACATTAAGTCCTTCCTTCATCAGTCATTCCTGGCTTACAGTGCATTTTTATTGTACACTCTCTTTGCTGTTGTATATCATTAAAGCCTCAGTCTCATATGTTCTGTGTTCAGCAGCATGTAGATCAGTGACTTCAAATAAAACATTTCTGCCTTGCAGGTGTTAGAACATATGTGGATCCTTTTACATATGAAGATCCAAACCAAGCTGTGAGGGAATTTGCCAAAGAGATTGATGCCTCCTGCATAAAGATTGAAAAAGTTATTGGTGTGGGTAAGTGCCAGAACTTTCGCTTTTTTCTTTTCCCTTAAATGCAGTTTGAAATTTGTTTTTAGGAAACAAGAGATCCTGTGGGTTTTGTGTGACAGTTCCCCCAAAGGAGCTGACGTAACGACGCTTCGTGTTCATGACTGGTGGTTCTTGTACTTTCTCCTCAAGGGGAATTTGGTGAAGTGTGCAGCGGACGTCTCAAAGTGCCAGGAAAAAGAGAGATCTGCGTTGCTATCAAGACTCTAAAAGCTGGTTATACTGATAAACAAAGGAGAGACTTCCTGAGCGAGGCCAGCATCATGGGACAGTTTGACCACCCCAATATCATTCACTTGGAAGGTGTAGTTACTAAATGTAAGTAGGTCATTTTCATGACAAGGCCAATTTGGAAGTCACTGAGAAATTAGGTCTGTGGTGGTGTGTGCTGGGGTTTTTTTCTTTTTTTTTTTCCTTCTCTTCTTACTCTCCTGCGAAATGACAGATGGAACAGATTCACTGATAGCTAATGGAAGGAAATCAGTGCAGGACAAGTCATTAATCTTGTTGTCAGCTATAAATGGGTTTATGGTATCAACTGATACTCTATCTGTAGGCAGCTTGTACAAGATTTTGTAGTGGGAATTAATACTGCAGGGGTTGGCTTTTTTTTTCCCCCCTCCTTCTTGCTGTGCCAAGCAGGCATCTTTCACATCTTTGCTAGACTGAGCTGATTGTTACGGGATAGGCAAAAAGCAGATGGTGAGCAAAGAATTTTAAATGGCTGGGGGAAAAAATACCAAAACAAAACTACAGTCGTATGTTTAAGGTACAAAGCACAGATGTAAGGAGCAAGCCTTTGAAATGAAGTAGGCTGGTTTAGTGTGAAACTTGCTTATTTGTTTTCTCTGATTTACAGGTGTGATAATTTCACTCGGCACAATTTACCTGGCCGCTCTTTCTGTTTGTTTGGTTTGGGTTTTGTTTTAATTCTGTTAGCGGTCGCTGTGCCATGAACCCTGCCTTAGAAGGAGAACGAGCGCTCGCTGCGTGCCGCTTGTAGGCTGAAACTGAAAATACACCTGCGAGACAGACCTAAAGAGACCCTTTGGATGTAGGGTAGCGAAGAAAGCAGACAGGGATCTCATGAGCTGCTTTGCTGTGAAAGGGTGGAATTTGTGAAGCTCCCCTTCCACAGCTGGTGGTGCACGTGGACGCAGGGATCCAGTAGTGCAAGGAGCTAAAATTAGATAGGGATGCAAAGGTGAAAAGTAAAATGTTACTAGAAGAAATAAGTATCACCCAGAGGGGGCTGTCAAAGCCATGGATACCACAGAAGAACCCTGTCCCTCTTGAACACTGGTGGGAGGTGGGTACTTTATGGTTGGACTCAACGATCTGAAAGGTCTCTTCCAACCAAGGAGGTTCTGTGACTCTGCTTGCTCTGCCACTCGTGTTTCTGGAAATCTTACCCTTACTCCTTTGTGCTCCCTCTCCCAATCGGTCTCTCGCCGTTGGTGAAATTGGCTCACGTGGTGTGTCGCTGTTTGCTTTTCCAAGGCAAATTCCACTAGGGAAAATAGGGGTTTGGCCTCGTTGACTGAAATGAAAAGAGAACACTCTGTTGGGATTGCGAAGGTCTGATTCTCTCTTTTTCCCGTTATCGTCACAAAACTCACGGTCAGGCCACAGGGTTTGCTACAGGCAGCGACTTTTCTAGCACCTCCCTGAAAGAAAGGCGACAGGGGAACTCTTGTGTTCAAATCCCACCGAGGCTGGAAACCCCGGAGCTATTAGAGCTCTAGCACTTGACCGTAGGCATTTGCATAATGCAGTTGTCACCGAATTATAAAATGATTTGAAATTTTCAACCTGACCCGGAAGCATTTCGTTTCTGCAGCGAGCAGCTTGGCCACCTCCGAGCCGGGGTGTTTTTTGGTAAACAGGGCTACTTAAGAAGCCATTTATCTCCATTTCTCCCTAGGTTTCCTGAGTGCTGTGATAAATGGATGCATTTAATAAACTGAAAATTAAAATGCGAGATGAATAGTGGTGTAGATGGGGGCTGAGAGAGGCAGCAAAAGAAGCCATGAATACACTATTGGCGGCTGGTCAAGTACTTTAATAATTGACTCGCTGATGGGAACTTCTCCTCTCTCTGTCCCCCTCCCCAGCTAAAGCAGTGCCTGAGTAATGGAATTACATGTTAATGCACTGAAAGAGTCTCCCTTTCATCCTTTCTACGTTGACATAGTATCTTTTGATTGAGGAAGGTTAATTAAAACTCATTTAGCTGTATTTATTCAGTGGAAGGGTTCCGGCCACGGTTGCAAAGGATAAATGAAACAGTCATATACGCAAATTTTGAAATTTTTTCTCTTCCTACCCTGTTTTTTCTCTTCATTGCCTCAGTGTTTCTTGGTGGGGTAATTTTCATAGCTGGTTGTTCGGGAGGAGATACGTGCTTGTGACAGAGGCAAGGAAAGGTTGAGTAGTTCTGGTATCTCTGATACTAAAATTGCTTTGAGCTATCTACAGTGTAGGTGTTGTGTCCATTGAACCATTCTTTCCCGATAATGTTCCCTTATTCAAACTGCTCCAGGAAGCAGAAAAGCAGTTATTTCTCTGGGACACTTGTGTTTTACTTAAGAAGAACCTCTGTGGCTGCTGTAGCCTAAGCCCAACTGGGAGGAAAGGTTGGCCATGCCAGCCTGGTGCTGATCGTCAGGTACTCAGGTGAGCCTAGCAGTGCTCGTCCTGGCACCAGGCTTTTGCCCTTCAGCCTTTGATAAATCACCTCTCGACATCTCCCGTCGCTCACTTTCAGAAGAGAGATGACGTTGGCCCTCTTTCTGCAAATATCTAGATACTGAAGATCCAGCACGACTCAGCACCGTGAAATAATTGATGTCGCATGTATGCGCCCAAACGTTCTCGGTTTCAGCGCCGTATGACTTGGTTAAGCTTGTAAAGAGCACTATTTATGTATTTGCTGCGGTTTTAGGCAGAAGAGTGCCTTGAAAACATCCCCATGTTGGTAACATTACGTTGCTTTTCTCTTTTCGGTGCTCAGCTTGGCTGCTGCTACAGCACGATGCCCCACGTGTGACACAGTTCATTGAGCCATTTATCCTGTGGTTGACTTCATGGGGCAAATGGCTTTGGCTCATTTCTAAATAACGAGAGACACGGGATACAAACTCGGGACAAAGTCAAGAGGAGCAGCTTGCATTTTGCATTCTTGAGCCCGGTTGCCTTGGAACACCTTGTAGCTGCTGACAGCTCCTAACTCGCCTAAAGCGTCGATCTTTTGAAAGAGGCAGAGAGACCAAAGCGTTCACAAATTCCATTCTGAAAGAGGAAAGGCTTCCTAGTCTGCAAGCAATTTACTTACGCTAAAGATTTTTGTCAAGTTTGAACAGATCTTTGTTTCTTTGCTCTGGGTTATCAATCCGGATATTCCTCAGGGAACAGGAGTCACTCTAGTTAAAGACCTTGTCAGCGAGTCACCCAAAGGGTTAACCTTCCAGATGGGGCCCTTGAAATGTTCCTGTCCTACAGTATTTCTTCTCCTGCTCCCCACAGCTGAGGCATAAGCTCGGTGCTTTTCAAATTAAATTAGATTGTGTAAGCCAGGTGTCTTGGCAGTAAAATCATGTGCAACCCATTTTTATCCCATTAACATCGGCATTCATCAAGGAATTGTGTTTTTTCTTTCCGCGAACTCTAGGTAAACCGGTAATGATCATAACGGAGTACATGGAGAATGGCTCCTTGGATGCCTTCCTCAGGGTAGGTGATTTCTTCTTTATGCTGGGAGACAGTTTCTGCTTTACCTTCTGGTTCTTTTTTAGCAGAACGATCCTGAAAATTTGGCGTTTTAAAGAAATCATGTTGGCACTTGGAAAATTCTGTTATCTGGTGTTGCTCCTCTCAAAAACCAGAGTAAATGTGAAGTGCGTAGAATAAATGTAATGTTTAAACTAGCAGGGTCTTAAATAATCCGTGTTCAGTGGGAACAGTTCTGATTTGCTCCGTGTTGGAAAGCGTCGCCATGCTGCAGGCTCATTAAAACCAGATGCATGGCAAACTGGCTCCCACATCACTGGAAGCCGCGGCAGAACCTCTGGGTTTGTACTTTTCTGGTGAATTATAGACCCCAGTCAGGAGAGGGAGGAAACAACATCGCGTTTTATTTGCGGGAAGATGGGAATCCGGAGCTCTTTGCCAATTGCGGTAACGTCGCTTTTAGCTTGACGCTCTCTGATTTTTCTGCCTTTCCCCGCGCGCAGAAGAACGACGGCAGATTTACGGTCATCCAGTTGGTGGGGATGCTTCGCGGCATTGGCTCGGGAATGAAGTATCTCTCCGACATGAGCTACGTGCATCGGGATCTAGCCGCTCGAAACATCCTCGTCAACAGCAACTTGGTTTGCAAAGTGTCGGATTTTGGCATGTCCCGGGTGCTGGAAGATGACCCTGAAGCGGCTTACACCACGCGGGTAAGGAGGGAAAGAAAACGTCCAGCGGGTTTTCTTTCGTGCCTGCGTATGGGTTTGGGCTGACTGAGTGGGAGGTGACGCTGGTTTGTTTTAAAATAATCGCAGTCACAAGTGAAAACCTGTATCACGACCTACAAATAAATATTAGCCCAGACTCCAGAGCTAATAAAAACGGATGTAGTGCTATTGCCGCATCAGTATTTCTTCTCCGGGGATGTGATCCTCTGGTTCCTTCAGTGGGCTGGAGTGTGTGACAGGAGTCCGATGCCAGCAATTAGAGCTTGGGCTTCTATTCCTGACCCGACACGCAGAACGATTTCCAAGAGGCTAATCCCGCTGAGGTTTGGTACAGCACGCGTAGATACGCCACCAAAAAAAATAAATAAAAAGCCAAGTCCACTTTTGCCTGTCACCGAGCTAGCCATAAACTTGACCTAAATAACTTGGCCTGGGAAAAGTGTGAGGCCTGCATTCCCGTTGTTTCTTTCTTTCCCATTTTGTCTGTATTTCAGCATCCCACCGTTAACTAATTTTGCTAAAGCCATTTTAATATGTGGAATAATCCTAATGCAAGTACTCCTGGCCACAAAGCAACATCCTGACCATTACCAGCCTTTGTAATTAACATACATGAAAAGCAAAAAAAAACAGAGGTTCTAAAGTCTCCTTTTTTAACTGCTTATTTTCTTCGCTTTTAAATATCTGCCATTCTCCATCTGTTCTCCCTAGCGCAGAGTTTGTTTGCAGCGCTCCGATTTTGCACTTGAATCCCAACAATCATCCTTTAATGGATTCACAGTTCCTTACAGGGAAGGGTGGGCTCACGTGGTGTTAAATGCTGACCAGCCTTGGTGTTTCTCACCCGTGAGGGTGACAAGTGGAAGAAGCCGAAGTCTGAAAAGAGAAATCAAAAAAGGGAAATCAAAGTTGTGGATAAAAGCTATCTGGAAGATTGCTGAGGGAAAAAAAGCCTACCCAAATAAACTTAAATCAAAAAAGCATAAAAGCAAATGAAAAAAAAACACCTAAACCCTTTGTTCGGCTTAAGTCATTCTCCAGATGGGACTGCAGGAAACCAAAAGCTCAATTAAAACCACCTTGCATATTAGCATAAACAAAAGGAGAAATCTCTGGCCTGGGATCACTCGGCCGAGGCGAAATCAGATAAGCGGGATGGAGAGAGTTCCTTTTCAACAGGACCTCGGTGGCCCAAACCCGATGCCCGGGTGGGTTTATTTGTTTCAAAGCAGTGTTGTCGCAAGGGGCAGCTCTTTCAAGCAGGTACCAAAGCAGCTTTGGGCCATGGTCTGGTGCGCATCTCGTCCTGCTGGCACCGGCAGAGCCCAGAGGCTCGCTCGACGTCTCTGCCAGGCGTTGGGATATTGCCCATGGGAAACACCACGGTATTCATAAATCTTCCCAGTTGATCCTCACTTTATTTTACCTTTTTGAAAAGCAAAACGTTTATAATCCCATTTTTCTGAAACAAGCCAAACAGGTCAGACAGGCAAGCAAGGAAATAGCAATTAACAGCGTGTACTCATTTGTTTTGTCAACTAAATCTCTAATATATACTTTGTAAAACCCCTGGCTCGTTCTCAGGCTTCAGCACAGCCCTAAGCAGAGATCTCTGAGAGGGCTCATCAGAATCCGTTTTAACAATTTACTGGTTCGCCTCCTTGTGACTAAAGAAAACAGATGGGCAGCGCTGCCTCCCGGTTGGCTCCGACAGCTTTATGGCAAGAAAACGAGAAAGTGGATGCCTGTTCAAGAAGGACTCTGGCCTTGCCTGCAGAAAAATCACTTTGTGTTCATAACAAACGGTGTCGGCCGCGCGTGTTGCCGGGTCAGGGACTCGCTGGACTGAATGGTTGTGGTTTGTTTTTTTTCATGGTGACAGGGTGGCAAGATCCCCATCAGGTGGACTGCACCGGAGGCCATCGCCTACCGAAAATTCACGTCAGCTTCTGATGTGTGGAGCTACGGCATCGTCATGTGGGAAGTCATGTCCTACGGAGAAAGGCCTTACTGGGATATGTCCAATCAAGATGTGAGTCTCCTTCCTCTCCTTTTCTGCTCCTGCCTCTTCACCCCTAGAAATCTGCTGCTCTGGCTCTGTGTCAGGCGCCGGGGGGTTCTAAGGTGTTTTTTTAGAAGGATAATCACAGGTGAGAGATTCCTGTTTTCTCAAGGAGACTCTCTGGACCTAAGAGTTCCTTGAATACTTTAAGCCTTGTCTATGGTCCGGGAATAGAGAATTCTCAAATTGGGATCTATGACTTGTGGAGATGTCTTTTTTCCCTTTCTTTTCTTTCTCCTTTTAATTTCAGGGAAAATAGTATAAGCAATTGAAGTAAGAAAGAAGAATGGAGGAAAAGGAAATGAATACATTTAAACTGTCAGATTGTAATACTGCCAAGAGAGGGAAGATTTGAATGTTGGGATTAAATCTCAACTTTATCAAAAAGTCTCTAAGAAAAAAACACTTGGGTTTAGTGGGACTTCCTATTAGTAGTTAATTCTTGAGGCCCCAGTATTCTTGTAATTCAGATGATTTTCTTTCTTGTCGGATATCTAAAACAACATGTATGAAATCCAATTCTGATTATCCGTCAGAGCATCCTTGTGACAATTGCATAGCTGCCCCCTGAGGACATTAAAAAGCAGCTTTCCTAAATGACCATTCTTAAATTATGCATGTCCTGTTTAACCGTACCATCTGGACTACTTCAGCCTATTCCAAGAGGGAGAATGCACAATGGCTTCTGCTCCAGAAGAGTATTTAATAGTAGCGCTAATAAGAGCTTTTGCTAATAGAACTTTTATTAAATGGAAAGGGAAAAAAAAAACCCCAGTGAAAATGAGGCATAGATTATCCATAATTCTTTTCCCAGGCGATTTGCAAGCGTATAAAGGAAGAAGAAAATGCTAATCTGGGTATATGGCCATGGGAGTGGTTAAGTCATTTTGTAAGTCATCTGCCTTCTTACGGGGAGCTGAACGTTTGCGAAGGGTGTCTGGATGCGGATGGCACTTAATCCAAACGGGGGATATAATTTTCGTTTCCTTCTGATGCGCCGCGTCTCTTCTGGCACCCAACCTCGCCTCCCTTTGCTAACAGGAAGCTGTCAAGACTCGAGCAAGAAAATAAAACACCAGATGCGCCTCGGTTCCATCAGGCCCGCCTGCACGGCGCGGCAGAGCTCGCGGGGCTGGTCCATGGTGAAGAAACAGCTGGAACGGGGCAGGAAAAGCCAGGGTGCTGCCTTTGTATCCTCTTTTTAGCACCGACACAGAGGCAAAGCAGAAGGGGATTTCAAATTGCTCGAGGTGTCCGGTTGAATCGAGAGAGATCAAAAAGATCTTCAGGCTTTCTAGAGGAGCGAGAGCCACTTTGTTTGTGGTCACTGAGTAGCTGCTAATAGCACAAGCGTGTCCTCCTCTCCTCCCAGTGGTTTTTCCGCCACTAATTGGACAAGACCAGAACGAGGGCGTTTAGTGCAGTTCAGTCTCCGTGAGCTCCTGGTCTCATGGTGAATCCTGCCAGCAAAGTCATATCGATTAATTAAAATCTTGAAGGCTTCTGGGTCATGTCCCTGGCATGCCAGCATCGAGTCGTAGTCACGTCCCCTTCTCCTGAGAGAGGTAAAAAGCCACCAGAGTCGTGAGCTCTGGAGCCCTTTTTGGAGAGTTGGAAATGACTTCAGCTCATGGGCTTTTCTGCTCTCTGTTAGAAGTGCCTACTTAATTAAACTGCTGCCGTGGACTTCGTGATGTTCTTGATAAGGCTGCCCAAAAGGGGCAAAATGTCCCTGCATTTCTCGATTCAGAGCAGCCGGTGGTGAGAGAGAGGGCAGGTTCTCTGCGCGGCCCGTGTCGCCCGCAGAGGTGAGCTGGCTCGAGAGGAGAGGGAGGAAGGGATGATCCCTAAAAACAATGGGGAAAATTTCATCTCGCGCCCCGAATGGACAGGTATTAGAGATTAGCTGTAGAGCTATTGCTTCTCCAACCCTCTGCCCAACCCGGATGGATGCTGAATTCTTACTTGGGCTGCTTTGTCATCCCTGTACCCCTCTCGTGTGATCCGTCACTCTGCCACATGTGACGTGTGCTTTGGATGCCGCACCCTTCTAGTTCTGAATTGCTGAGGAGAAACGACAGCGCTGAGACCCCCAGCTGCCTGAGCCCCAGTGCAATTTTCCACGTCGTTTCACTTAATTGTGCCTTCGTTTCCATTTCTTGTGCCGTTTACAGGTTATTAAAGCCATCGAAGAGGGCTATCGGCTGCCGCCCCCCATGGACTGCCCCATTGCTCTCCATCAGCTCATGCTGGACTGCTGGCAGAAGGAACGCAGCGACAGGCCCAAATTTGGGCAGATCGTCAACATGCTGGACAAACTCATCCGGAACCCCAACAGCCTGAAGAGGACGGGCAGCGAGAGCTCCAGGTCAGCCGCGCTTTCGCTAACGCTCGCCTACGAGCGTCCCGCCGACGCCGCCTGCGTTTGCCGCGCGCCCCGAGAAGGTTGAGGTGCAGGCGAGCTCTGCTTCGAGACAGTTTGCTGCTTTTTTCCCCGCACCCTGAATGAAAGGGCTCGAAGAGAAAGCCTTAACGCAGCGCGGCTGACGGGAGCGATGTGGTTTTTCTGCAAGAAAAGCACATCGTCAGGTTTTATAAACCCTCGATTCGCGTAGGATTTGCAAACGAGCGTTGCGGCATCGCTGCCAACGCCCCGCGGGCATCGGGAAGGTGTGGATTAATTTTTATGTGAATTTGAATTTAATTTTGTGGAAAGCCAGTTTCATGTCTCCACCGATCCCGCGTTGCCTCGGTTTGGTTTGCCGAGCGTGTTGTACCTGGTACGTGCACAAGGAGCGCGGTAGGAAGGAAACTCCCGGAGTTGTAGGGTAAAACCAAAATATCTTTGTCGGGACAGCTCAGCAGTTTGTTTAAGCTGGTGAAACGCTGCTGAAGTAAGAGGGGCTTTACTAGTCTGTGCCAGGTGCCTTCTGTTTTATTTTTTTTCGGGTAAATTTGCTTACAGTGAATACAGAAAAAAAGGAAAGAAACAAGAGGAGAAATAATGGGAAAAGTTTCTTGAATCGGTGAAAGAGTAACAGAAGTTCTGTTTCCATCCTGGAAAAAGCTGATTTAGTTGTTAAACTTGTTAGATCCCTTTGTGACTCTTGCTTTCAACGTGCGTGGTCAGAGGAGGGATCATTAAAGCCCGTGAGGCTGCTATCGCTGCGGATCTTCCAGCTCGGCCTAATTGCAGCGATAGCCTGGCCAAAAACCGTATCCACCCGCGAGGCTTAAATAATGGCCGTGGCCAGGATCACCATAAGATCCGCTGCCAGAGTTTGGTCTGAGAATCGCGGCGTGAGCTCCTCCGTCTCGCTCGCTTTCTGATTTACAGGTGCTCTTGGAAAATGTATATAGATTTTTACAAAACTTCACAGCCTGTGCCTAAGTTAATCACCTATCCATGGCTATTTATAGATTTATTTATTTTTTTTCCTCTTCGGAATATGAATTTCAAATGCACACGTAGTGTGATTAATACCTGATATGACTTTATACGTGGAGCGTAATTGTATATAATTAGGTTGCCGTCGTTGGTCTCGCGTGAGATAGCGCAGTAAAAGAGTTATGCCAGGTATTTCCAGCGTGCCTAACGCACGGCAGAGCTCCGCCGTTGCACGCCTCGTTTTGACCACGTGCGTTTTCAAGTGAATTGTGAAATGATAATGATGCTGGTTAGCTGGATAGCAGTAATTTACGGCGCTTTAATGAAACTCTGATTTACAATAGATGCAAAATAATAAGAAGAAACGAGGTGCTAACCGGAAAAGGAAATTTTGTAAAAAAAATAATTATTCCCGAATCTGCGCGGGGCAAGGGGGGAAAAGAGCAGCACAAAGAGAGATCAAAGCTCGCGTGGTTCCCACCGCTCCTGGCACGCGCGCCAGTCGGGGAATGGATTGATTAAAAAAGGGGATTAACTCCCCGCTGCCCCGGGTTTGATTGAGCGTGCCGAGCTGGCAACGGGATTTATCCGAACCCGCCCGGAGTTTTTTTGCCTCCCAAACCAGTCGGGCAGGTTGTGAGCTCCAGGTTCCTTTTGCTCCTGCCTCTGCCGGTGTTGCTATAGCTGCCGAGCCAAGGGCTGACGCACGCGGGGTTGGCCAGCGAGATACGGAGCCAGCATCAAACGCCTTCCAGCATTGCCGTAGTCTTTGGGTTTGGTGGATTGTTGTTTGGGGGTTTTTTTGAAATAAAAGCATTTTTAGTGATCTTGGTTGCATCTGAGGCGGGAGCGGTGGCCCAGGTCAAATTACATGCAAAAGCAAAAATAGAAATGTACAGTCAAACGAATTCTTAGCCAAAAATGGCCCGTTTTTCTGCGTTTCATTACGTCTCTTGCCTTCGAGGAGCCACCGCTTTTGCAGCGTCTTGCCCCTGCTTCCCCCAGTCGTCATTGTGGGGACCGACCCGCGCTTTGCGATTCCTGCTTGGGCTTGACACCCATTTCTCTGTCCTCTCCCTGTTTCCCTCTCCAGACCCAGCACAGCCCTTCTGGATCCCAGCTCCCCGGAGTTCTCGGCGGTTGTTTCTG
>NW_009724434.1:31507-50757 GCF_000703405.1 Apaloderma vittatum
AAAAGCCATAAAAATGGAGCGCTACAAGGACAACTTCACGGCTGCAGGCTACACCACCCTAGAGGCTGTGGTGCATATGAACCAGGAGTAAGTACTCAACCAAAAGAAACCAAAAACGAGTAAATCTGGATTTAATCAGCCTCTTTTGCTTTGTGCTGCGTATCATTACGCTCGTTAAAGGAACGGAATGCCTTTCATTTGGGCGGAGGATAACTAAAATGCCTCCCGTTTCTTTAATTAAACATTTCTGCGCATCTGCGTCGCTTGTGGTCGGCTCTGAACGTTTCTCTCGGCGCCGGCGTGCGATGTGTCGGTTCTCAGCCCCTTTTCTCCTTCTCTTGCCTTTCCCCAGCGACCTTGCCAGGATCGGGATCGCCGCCGTCACCCACCAGAACAAGATCTTGAGCAGCGTCCAAGCGATGCGCACCCAGATGCAACAGATGCACGGCAGGATGGTCCCCGTCTGAGCCAGCGCTGAATAAACTCAGAACTCTTGAAAATTAGTTTACCTCATCCATGCACTTTAATTGAAGAACTGCACTTTTTTTACTTCGTCTCCTCGCCCGTCGAAATAAGAGAGATCTGCAGCGTTGCTTGATGTGTACAGGTCGCGGAAACCCAGCGCGCGTGTGTGTTGGGAGCGAAGTGACGAGCTGTCATCTTTAAGCCGGACCTGGAAAAAATGGTGTCTTGGAACATACTTCTCCGTCGATCAACGATGTGTAAAATACATGTATCTATATAAATATAAAGTCACGTTCAAGTTTTGATGCTATGTTTGCTGCCAGATACTGTGCTTAAAAAAAAAACAACAAAAACAAAATTACTCTCCTTCTCCCTGTGACCCGTAGGATTACAACTGTAGTGTTTTATTTGTGGGTGAAACCACCGTCGTCGTGCATCTTTCACTGGAATGAAGAATCTGCCCCGGGATACTTTTTGCAGGCTCGGCGTGTCGCCGATGACCTTGCAGAGACCTTGGTGAGATTATGGTTCGGTGGATCGGCGCCTGCCCGTCGGCGATCTCACCCATCAGCGGGCTCGAGACCTGCAGTGACCCGCCTCGTGGATTACTGAGCAAAAAAAACTGGACCTCTGGGGAGAGTTGTTGGCTGGTGGTGTGTGGGGCTGAAGCTCAGAGACGTTTTGGGAGCATCTTGCCAGCAGTCAGCTGTGACAATCGTGGCTGTGGAGCTTTGGGACTTCTTTTCTCTTTCAAGAAGCGATTCCCTTCACCCCAAGGAGAAGGTCAGTGGAAGCACAGCATCCGATGTGCTTTGTTTCTTAAACCCTGCTGGGATTTCCTCGCTGTTGAGGGGGTAAAAAAACACCCCAAACCAAACCAAAGTGCTGGGTTATGTAGGATTTGGGGTTCCCAGCTGGTTGGTAGAATGTGCGCTGGTTTCCCAGACTAATTGCTTGGTGGTTTTGCACATATGGGTCCTACAGAAAGTACGGATAACTTTGTAAAATGCAGATGCTCCTAAGAAGCAGCAAAGATTACCAAGGCAGCCGTGGGTGCCGGGTGTACGGCAAAGGTCTGAGCACCCTTCTGCAATGAGGTGAAGCGTGAGCTGCTGGAAAAGCTGTCCTCCACCTCCTCTGCAAAGTTGAGGGAGTTGGAAGCATCCCTGGGTTGCTCGGTGGAGGCGGCTGCTGTGGGAATGTGGTTGTTCTCACCGGGTCACGTGGGGTAAAGCTTTACCCAGTAAAACTCCGAATACAGACTAGAATTCTATCGATATTAAAGCTTTTATTACTCTTTTTGGACAGAGTGGCTTGAGACATCAGTTTGGTTGATTGGTTTTTTTCTTAATAATCTCGTTTATTCCAAATCCAAACCCGGCTCGCTCAGTTGGACAAGTGGCATTTGCTGTGTTGTCACTCACATCACTTTTTTGGCACTTTTTAACAATGACTTGCTCATTTGAACCACTACCTCCCCCTCACCTCCGACTTTCTGGGAAGAACGATGTGTTCAGAATACGGGATGCTAAACTTGGATCCTGTCAAGTCAGGACAGCTCAGTAAGAACTGCTCTGCAGCACTGCTTGTGAAAGCTTTTCCATTTCAAGAAGTTTAAGACTTCTTTTTTTAAAAAAAACCCAAACAAAACCTACTTAAACCAGCAGATTTTACTGTCATTTTGCCAGACGACATAAGAAGTAGTTACTCCTTTTAAAGACCTGACACTTGCACCTGGAGCAGCAAAGATTCTGTTGCTTCTGAATTGCTGAGATACTTCGGGTTCCCCCTTGCTATAAATCTGCTGCGTTCCCTTAAGGTTGTCTTTTTACCTAAAACCAAAGTACACCCAGTTTTCTGGCCACTCTGTAAAATTGCTTTCTTGGAGTCTGGGGAGAGGTTCAATCCCACGAACCTCCTGCTGTGTCACCTCTTCACCAGGGCCAGGTCTTCTCCTTCGGTGGCCACCAGCGATTGCTGGGCGAGGAATTCGTGGTGATTAACGTATTTGTGCTTTCTTTTCACGCAGGGAAATGAGATTTTGCTTTCCCAGCCTCCTCGCCCGTCTTACGGATCATATTGACCATGGAGGAACATAGACTGGACACGAAGCCTTCTGCATCCACAGCTGCGTCTTCCGTAGCGCTGGTTCTGGAAAACCCCCGCTGAGCAGTCGTCGGTCCCTGAGCAGAGCGTGACTTTTACTGTCTCTTTTTTTGTTTTTCCTGATGTGCCACCCACTCCTTTTTTCATTTTTTTTCTTCCTTGTGAGATAACTCGCTGAGACTCAGCACCCAGTCGCCACTTGAGGAATGTACTCAAAGCCCTGCAGACTTTTGGATTATTATTTCTTTTTTTTGGTAAATCCTTTCTCCTTTCCTCCTTTGGCTTTATTTATGTACTTTTGGCTCTCACGGCTGCATCTCGGACGAATGCAGATACGCATCTCGCCGCAGCCGAGAACCCAGTTCCTGTGAGCCGCCCGCCCACGTCGCTGAAGTGACATTTGACACAAAACGTGCCATTGCAGTGATATAATTATTTTTTTTTTGGTCGTTGTTCCTTGAATGGATGATGGATTATTATCTCCTCTGTGTAGAACCTCCCGCGAACGCGCCGAGAAGATCTCTGGAAGCTCAGGAGTCGAGCAGGCCCCGTAGCGAGAACACATGTATTAAAAATAGTTGAAATTTCTGTATCTGTAAAGTGTATTTTTTAGCTGCCACGCTAACTCGAACGAGCAGCCCGAAACGCGGGGGTGCGTGCAGTTGTGGATTAGGGGATCTATAAGGGTGCTAAAGATTTCCCCGCGTGTCGTTTATTCGTCCTAAATCCCTGTTTGTGAGCAAGAGCGACCGGTTGCTCAGCATCGAGGCGATGGAGGCAAGACCATGCCCTGGTAACCCTGAGCTGAGCTCTCAAGTAGCCTTTTATTTTATTATTTTTTTTTCTATAAAATCTGCGAAAACAGGCTCTTAAAAGACTCGTCGAACGCGAATAAAAATATGCAATTCTTCCGTTCACGGAGGCACCTCGCTCTGTGTGCAAGCTGTGAATAACGTGGAATAAATCAAAAATTTGCTCCCGGAACACAAGAGAACATCCGAGGAGACCCGAAAAGTTATGTTAGTTTAGGGAAAAAAATTGTGAAAAGTCCCGGCTCCGGTGCAGAGGACGAGGAGCTGGTAAAATCCGGGGAATCCGCGGTTTAACATAGCGTGGAGCTAGTTTGAGCATGATAAAACCTCTCATCTGTATAAGAAATTGTCCTGCTCACACACCACTGGTCGATGTTTGTCCGGGTTTCTCGCTGTACTAATTTCGTGATGGATCTTTATTGTATTAAAAATATATATGTATAAAAATACGGAAAGGCTGGGAAGGAACCAGCGAACGGGACTTAAAAAAAAAAAAAAAAAAGAAAAAAAAAGCAGTATTTTTCTTTTACGTGACATTTTCATAACCAGAAAAAAAAAAAAAAGGAAAAAAAAATCTGAAATACTAATCAGACGAATAAAAAAGAGAGTGCATTTATTTTTTTGTATCACTGCAAGTATGTTGGAATATGCAAGGACTGTGGTTAAAATTAGAATGTATGAGGCATCTTATAATTTAGTTCATACTGAAAAAAAACCCTCTAACAGCATTTCTTGGTTCGTGCATTTGAACGATCTCTGGGTTAGATATAGAGATTTTTCTATTTTGTTTTAATTTGTAATTTTTCCCCCCCCTCCATGAATTTTAGGTACACATAACTTATGTCATTTATTTATGGTCTTTTATACCTAGTTTGTAAAATTGTAAAATAGCAAACGATGCGAACATTTGCATCCGAAAATAATAAAGTAGTTGCTGTACAAACCTGGAACGGGCTCGCTCTGCTTCCTGCGGGGGGGTTTTGAGTGTTCATCCCCAAGAGAGACCAAAACTAACCTTGGAGGAATCCTCCCCCAGATGGGTTAATTCCCTGCAGCAGATTTCACAGGATCGCGCTCCCAGATTGTTTATTGTGGAAGGAAAACAGAACTTCATGTCTTTTGTAACGACTGTTCCAAAACGCCCGGCGAGGACTCAACACTTGGGTGCTCTCCCTTCTCTTCCTCAACTTTTTCCCTTTCAGCTCCCAAATCTGAGAAACCGTCCTATTGAAACTTGGTGGTTTTTTACTGAGGGATTTCCTTGCTAAAAATACATTTGTTCTCTCTCGGCCCCTCTTTTCCACGTGTTTGTGCGGACGAGTCTCTTAACCCATAAACTTGGGTATTTGCCTCTCGGTGGCCACGGGCTGAGCGTGGAGCAGGCTGAGTTCTAGACATGTCAAGAAAAACAAAATGGGTTTTGACAACCGGGGAGCGAAAAAAAAAAAGAAAAAAAGCATGTTATGCTCTAAATGAACCACATGATTAAAACTAGAGCTGCGTTTGAGGCCTCGACCTCAGTTATTTTACCCTTTCCCTTGCGAGGATACCCTTGGGCCATGGGCTGATTCTCTGCTGAATGGGTTACAGACCTCCGGCGTATCTTATTTCTGGCCCTGGCCCTGGACATGATTCTTTGTTTACAGGAGCCTCTGAAAAAGCTACGTGAATATGTAGATGCTTGCTTTAAAAAAAAAAAAATTAAACCGTGAAGCTTTCTGTGCTGATGAGCTTAGTAAAATGTGTTCTCCATGGGGGGATGGAGAGAGTAGCCACAGGAATACTGTATATATCCCATATATATTGTATATTGCATATTGTAAATTACATATACAGTGTATACATACACATGGACATCACATATATACACATAGACATCATATATATATATATAAATGGTAATTAAATTCCAGTAATCTGCTGTGGATTACTAGGCTGCAACCAGACCGACAAAAGATAGCGAAATCCCTGGTTTCTCATTGAAGTCAGTCGTGATTCTGTTCTATAAAAACCTTGTAAGGAATTAAACGGGACGAGGCAATTTGACATTCATCTTTTTGGACGACTGGTTTTAAAATCATTGGGAGAAAGGAACCCACCCACCACCAACACCGCACAAAAAGCCCACAGCAGAACAAACCCAGCGCCGGGAACGCTGCTCCCCTCCCCTTTCCACCCAGGGAACTGCCCCCCTCGGGGGGCAAGAGCCGAAATCTCGGGGCCGGGCAGGCTGGGGCTGTGGGGCAATGACGGGTGGAGGTCGGTGCCTCCTGGCAACTCTTTAATTGAAGCTTTGGAGCTGTTTGGCCGAGGGGTGCAGCAGCTCCCCAGCTCCCCAGCTGGATTTTCAGCCTTCGCTGTAGTTCTGGGACAGCATCAGCGCCGAGGCTGTGGAGCCGCTGCTACGGCCAAATCACGGACGCTGTGAAAATACCGAAGGGCTGGGAGGTGAGCAGGCAGCAGAGCCTTCTGGAGGGTTAAATCCAAAAAAAAAAATGCCCCTCCTCAAAAACTCAAGTTTTCAGAAGCGTTCCGGTGGGATCACCTGGAAAGTCAACGCTTAAAAAAATTCGACGCGAGAATCCCTGAGGAAGTGCCCGGCTCGTCTGCTTACGTGATTAATCTGTGTGTGAGAGCTTACCTGGCGCCCTCCAGCCAGCGGAGTCGTGATAGAGGAGAAGGAATAAGGGGGCATTTGCTTCCACCTTTCTGAAAATTTGGTTAAAACTTCCTCAGAGGGAAAAAAAAAGAATTACTTCTGGGGAAAAAAAGACAAAGAAAGTGTGGCTAAAATTGAATGGTGATGCTCTTCCATGAAGGGGCCTCTGGTGTGATTAAAGCAAAGGGATGCGAAGGGCTTGGGAAAGGTGACACCGACGATAACAAGAAAATAAGGAGAAATGAGTTGATCTGGTCCCTCACGTCCCCCTTTTGCTAGGACTGCCCTGATGCCTGAAACATTTAAGGTAATTTTTTATTTATATTTTTCACCAGAACGTGGTTTTGGCAATGACTCGAGCAGGAGACAGCACATCGAGGTTGGTCTTTTTGCCCGTCGTGGTTTTTTGACGCAGACGGGACTCGTGCAAATATTCAAAGCCCGATGCAAAATAACGGTGCCCAACGCCAGGCAGGAAGGTTTCCGTGGAGGTCCACAACCCTTCTCTTTGTCGGGCTTTGTTTTCCGCTTCATATTTTGCTGGCACATGGGGTTCGTTTGCCCAAACGGTTCCAATCGTGACAGGATTTCCCCCGAGACCCTTCGCCGTTGTTTTCGCAGACCCTCTCGGAGCGTTGCAGGGCCGGGATGTCCCCGTATCATTCACTGACTTTTGGCCTCTCGCATCCACAGATGGAGGGAAGAAATGGGAACCTGAAAAGCCCCCCTCGTGCCATTAAATGAGTTTTGAGCTCGAGCGACACGCTCCCAAGCATCCAACAGTCCCAACGGGCTCGGCTTCGCCTGCTGGAACGTCTGAGCCAGGATTTGGGGTCTTCCGCCAACTCTGTTGATCCCTGCTGGAGGGGGAAGCAACCTGATAAGCTTGGCTGTCGTTTCTTCAGTTCCACTGGTTGGATTTTGGAAGATTTCCCCGCGCTGATGCTGTTCCGCGCCGCGTGGGCTTCTCTGGAGGCTTCCTGCTGCGCTGGGCGAGCTGGGGAGGAGAACCCAGGCCAGCCGAGGAATATTTGCAGGCAGCCTCCCTGCTCTTGCCATGCCCGAGGAAAACTGCTTTCCCAAGAGCTTCGGAATGGGTGTCTAGAAACTTCCCTGATACTGGTGTTGCGTCATTTTTCACCTGCAGCCTGCTCGGAGCGACGTCGGACTCACCCAGGGCTTTTGGAGGTGATTAGTTTGGGAGCTGATGATTACTTTTTTGGAGCTGATGATTACTTTTTTGGAGCTGATTACTTTTTTGGAGCCAGTTTATCAGCCTGAACAGGTGGGAGAGATCATGGAAAATTTTTAATCAGCTTTGCAAGTGGGTGCAGCTGATCTGAGAACAAAAAAGCATTCACCAACTGCTAAATCCAATCAACCGTGGGTGACTGATTACTTTTAGCTTTCTTAATTGATTGACTGTGGCATTTCTATGAAGGAGCTATTCTGAAACCCAAGGAGGTCCACACAACTGTTTCAGTTCTGGGAATAACGTGTAAGTTATGTGTTAAACCTGTGTTTGAACTCAGCAGCTATAAGCAAAACATACAGATGGGTGTGCGAGAGCTGCGCTGGACTAGAGTGGGTTGGTTTGGGTTTTTTTCTCTTGCTTAGTAACAAGTTAAACGGTGGGAGGAATAAGTTTACGGATCCTTGGAAAGAACCCTTTGAGGAGGGTTTGTTGTTTGGGGTTTTTTTCCCTAGTAAAAAGTTCTTGTAATATTGTCTGGAGTTTTTGCAACGGGGTTTTCAATGGAGACTCCTTTCATCCCAACGAAGTAGCACAAAATCTCCCTGTATCTCTCTCCGCGTGTGTGGAATTCCCGCGTGTGCTGAGCACCGGGTCACCTCAACCCGTGGATTACCTGTCCCAGGACCGCCCTTGGGAGACAATTCCGATCGGCTTTGTAATGCCAGGATCAAGTTTTTACGGGTATTTTCATTTCGCTGCCAACCACTTTTCCTTGAAATGAACCTGTCAAGTGCTGAGCTGCAGTTTCTGAAGTGCAGGTGCTGCTGCCAGCGCGGGTTCCAGGGCGAATCAGGAATGTCATTATTTATTCTGAGTGCAGGACGACACCTCCAGCCAGCCACGGACGTGCCCGACGCACAGGGATGCTTTCAGTGTGGTACAGAGCGACTTGCCAGGAGGTGACTCAGATCCAAACAAAGTCATGAACGCTCACCCAGCAGGATCCTCTCATCTCTCTCGGCTTTCAGACATGGCTGCTGATGGGTTGGGGCCAGATCTCAACTGGGATCTGTGGAGAATGTTGTAAAAAGTCCTTCTGGAGCTGTGGGAATTCTTGCCAAAAGCGATCAGAGTCCGCGGGAGCAATCGCCTTCCCTGTAAAGCACAGACTTCTTCCCGGGGCAGCCTCGTTTCTCTCATAACAATAAGAAATATCTTTATAACAAATAAACCCTGTGTTTGAACAGAAATAAGTCCCAACCAATCTGTCCCCAGGCTTGACGTGAAGAATTCATGCGGGACTGATGACAAATTAAAATCTTAGAGCTTTGCTTGGTAAATTTTTCTCAGGGGCAGCTTTTTACTTGTGCCAGGTTAAGGAGACAAGACAAACCTCTGACATTGCATCGTTTTGCTCCCCTGACTTCAGCTGTGTTATTTTTTTTTTTTACTTATATCTGGGTAAATGCAACTGGTTGTCTTCAGCACAACCATGACAAGGTGTCTAAACCCACCAGTGGTCAAGGTGCCTTTGCCAGCTGTGGGATGTAGCCAAGGGGCATTCCAGCTGCTGGGCATCAGTTTTAACTGCCAGGTGCACTTAAAGGGCTCCTCAGCTGCTGAGAAGGGGAAGAGGAATTCACAAGGAGCCATTTCCCTGAGCACGTAAGGTCAGGTTTTCTTTTCTTTCCTCTTGAGGCTGGGAGTTATGGTATTGGGAGACCCAAGTGCCATCTCTATGAGAATTAATTCTGGAAGTGCCACAAGCCCTTTCCAGGATGCCTGAATATCTTGGGGCATCCCTAGGGATGGTTTTTCTGGGCTCAGAAGCTGGGGAGCACCGGATTTGATGCCTTGGCTGGTGCTTTTTTTTTTTTTAATCTTTATTTTATTTGTGGTGGGTGTGTTTTGTATCGCAGCAGGCCTTTAGCTCGTCATTTGTGTACTAAAGGGCCTGGGGAGAGCAGCAAGCAACAAACAAGTGTGGCTTAAATCAGAAGCACCTGCAAAATCACCCTAAGTTCATCTATGCTTGTGCTTTAAGTGAAAGCAGAAGCTTGTTTTATATTTTTTCTTAGGTTACAGTTTTGCAGTCTGTTGAAAAATGATGTGGTCTCCGCTTCCGCCTCCCAAAGTTAATTGTTGTCAAACACTGAGCCAACTGAAACGAGCTTTTTGTTATTAGCAGCAGAGGAAGAAAAACTGGAGGGATTTGGTTTGGGTTCCAGAAGCAGGGCCTGAGCTCACATTTGAGTCGTGTTGATCAAAGAAACCAGGCAGAGCCATAAATAAAGAATTGCTCGGTACACTTGGCAGGTCTTACCTGAAATTCTCCTTCTCTCTCGAGGAACGCTGCGTATTTTCATTGGAAAAATTGCAGTAATGGTTATCAGCAGTGTCCGTGCTGGGCTTCTTCACCCGTGCTGGGGTCTCCAGTCCCGCAGCACACTCGTTCTTGACACGCACAACCTCAAAGTCTGATAAAGTCCTGATTTATCGGGCTTTTGTTGATTGCTTCCTCCTGATGCTCACCCTAAATTATTCACATTTCATTTCAAGTTTGCAGTTCATTAACCCAAACAGCGTCTCGGCACAGGACAAGCCACCAGATGATTTTTGTAGCACCGAGTCTTGTCTTGTTGGAATGGAAATCTTTTGTCCATCCGCTCTTTTTCATTCTAATTTTTACCCGCTGCCAGACCAACGTGTACCAACGCAAAGCCCTTTCTGCTTGTATTAAAAAGGGATTTCCACGGACTTACAAGCTTACCTTCTTCAATCAGAATGACAAGTTGGTTTATCTCATAATCTTTAATATCTCATTATCAGCGGGAATTTGAAATGGAGCAACTGGAGGTCTTATTTGTGAACGAGTTGTGTTCGTTGTGAAGCCTGGCTCTGTGCAAAAGCCCCGGGAACTGGCGTTTCTCCCTGCGCACGAGGTGACTTGCGGTCGAGTGTTTACCCAGGGCAGTATCGTTGCTTTGTTTCCTTTCATTTTGCAGCTTCTTCATTTCTTTCTGACCTCGGTGGCGTGTTCTGGGGCTCTGGTTCGAGTGGAAGCTGGTAAAAGCAGCTGCAGCTCAGCTGTGTGCTCCTTTGGAGATGATGTTTGAGACAACACCGTGTTGCTCTTGTTGATGCTTCATTTTGTAAACCCAACTGGCTTGTTTTAATGGATTTGCTGAGGGGAACAGCCAAGCATTCAGCTCCTGAACTGTCCTCTTTGATTCATCACTATTTAAAATTCAGTGTGTGACTGGGCAGCTGAGTTGCACGGGATTTTTATCTTATTTATTTATTTATTTTACGTTGCCTGAATCAATCAAACTCTCTCAGTGAGAAAATGCAATTTAAAAGGAAAAAAACAAACCCACAAAGCTTGAAAAAAAACCCCAACACCCCACATTTATATTCCAAGGCCAAGATTTCTAGAAGTGCAAAGGAGCCTTAAAGATGGCTTAAGAAGCCAACTGGGGTTTTCCTGGCATGAAATAGCACAGAGCTGGTGCCGTTTGTCTTCTGGCACTTTAGTTCATCCCAAGCACGACGAGCAGGTATAAATCTGATGAGTTAGGAGCTTGTCTTTGCTTCAGTCTGGGCTCCAGGCTGTGAAAAGTTTGTCTGGAAGGAGAAGGAGGCGGCAGCCAGGGGAGGGCTGAGAAACGAAAGGGAAGCCAAGAAAGAGGTTGGGGAGGGGGGAAAAACTTCTAACTCAAAAATGCGGACGAGAGCTCGTTACTGAGTTTATCAGAGGGGAATGTGCTCACTTTTAGAGTTATAATTAAAGGCGAACCCACAAATTAATGACCTCCACTCTGTTCTGATGAGTTAAAAATGCATAAACTGTATTTACCCGTCATAGAAACAAAAAATGATTTAATAACCCGAGGTCCAGTGTATGTTAAAGAGTTCAGAACGTGGACAACAGACCTGAGATGTCCCTGGATGTGGCCCGAGACATGGAGCGGGTGCATGTCCCTCTGTCCCCATCTCGGTCAGGGCTGGCTGTTATTTCACTTGATTTGTATATTTGAAGAGCCCTGGCTCCTTCCTCACTGAAGACGAGGATATTACTTTTAACTTTGTTTGAGTTGGACACGGGCAAAGCAGATCCCTGATGGAGGGAAAAAAAATCCAAATGTTTTCCCTTTCTGTCACTTTTCAGCGAGCAAATGTTTTTTAAGGGTTCGGGGGGCTCCTCAATTCGAGTGTCAGAGCTGGGAAAAGAGAAAAGGGGGGAGAGGGAGGGGAAATTGTGGCAAAAAAAGAGAAGGTCGGAGCGCTGGCTGGGAGAAACAATAATGGATATTATTGCTTTCTGGGTAGAATGACAGGGCTGTGCCCTTGGCTGGTGTTAATTGGCCTAACTCCTCTAAAGTTGGAAGAGGATTGATTCACAGCAGCTGTAATCCTCAGGTTAAATCCCAGCCCCACTGGGAGTTTTATCATTGTCTTCAAAAGAAGGAGGATTTTAACCTGCGTGTTATTTTATTCAGTCACCTCGTGAATCTCTTAACGGTACGAGAGCTTGGCGCGGACAGTGCTGCCCTGCAGGAGGGAAGGGGTTCTGACTGCTTTATCAACTAGAAATGGGAAAAAATGTTTAAATTTTTCCAGACAAACCTCTCTTCTATTTTTTGCATCTTTTATGTGTTTCGTTGTGTTGGGGTTTCTTCCCTTCCTCTTCTTCTCCTTCTTTCCCTTCTTCTCCTTCTTTCTTTCTTTCCCTTCTTCTCCTTCTTTCTTTCTTTCCCTTCTTCTCCTTCTTTCTTTCTTTCCCTTCTTCTCCTTCTTTCTTTCTTTCCCTTCTTCTCCTTCTTTCTTTCTTTCCCTTCTTCTCCTTCTTTCTTTCTTTCCCTTCTTCTTTCTCCATGTTTTCAAACTTTTAAACCATCATAAAGCTGCATTGAGGTTGCTATCCCATCTTGGTTTTGCAGTCTCAAGCATTGCCTCCTCTTCAACATGGAGTTTTAACGTGCACGGACAGAATATTGACACGTTCCTAATTACCATATTAGAATCTAAGATAATAAATTCAACTTCCCTGAAGGAATAAGTTTGAGTCCGTTGCTCTGACAGAAATAGTGCAAGAAACAGCAAAATCCCACCATCAACAGCGCAGAGATACCCATGAAGCCAAGACAAACTCACCTCACAACCGGATAAACATCTCCGTGCACTCACAGGCAGCGAAAAACATGGCTTGAAGATGAGGATTTTCATGTTCGGGACCAACTTGCTTGTTCTGGTTTTTTTTTTTTTTTCCTGGAAGTTTGTTTATTCTTTTTTCTCATTTTTCTCGTTTGGTAAAAACCGGCTCTTCTCTGTCACAGGAATAGGGTTGTCAAAATATCCAGCTTTTGGGGATGTCCTGTTCAAAAGTTGATTTCAAATTGGAATGGCAAGCTTTGGCAGGACTTCACTTTTTTTTTTCTTTCTTTTTTTTCCCCCTTGAAAATAACCCAGAAGAGTAACTTGATCTGATACAGCAAAAGATGATGGAGAATCTATTTTTTGCCTTCATGTTTTCTCCGTGTATTTTTTTTGGCCCCTGCTGGTGAACTTTTCCACTGAAATTGTTTCTAAGCTTCTATTTTGTGCAGTTGTGGTCTTCTCATCTTTACCTGTAGTTTTCTGTTTTATTTTCCTTGTTTTTTGCCTTCTTCATGTTTTCTCTGTGTATTTTTTTTTCCCCTGCTGGTGAACTTTTCCCCTGAAATTGTTTCTAAGCTTCTGTTTCATGCAGTTGTTGTCTTCTCAGCTTTACCTGTAGTTTTCTGTTTTATTTTCCTTCTTTATTCCTTTTCCCCTGTACTGCCTTTATAACTCAGTTTTTATCCCTCTTTTTGTCAGATTCCTGCCAGTCCTGTAGCATCCAAGAGCCGTAATATCGCATTCTAGGACTGTTTTCTGTAATTGTAGCCCAAATGCAGCCTGCTGTTTTATTTTCATGAGAAACGACCAGCATTCCGCAGGCATCCTCATCTGAAAACTCACTGGAATGCAGCCTGCTCTTTTATTTTCATGAGAAACGACCAGCGTTCCGCAGGCATCCTCATCTGAAAACTCACTGTAAGCTCCATAATATTGGCAAAATATTGGCTTAATATTGGCAACGTTTTTGCTTCTGTCTCCAGCTGCAGCCTTCCAGCTCTGGCCCAGGTTTGTGGGCAGAAGAAAGACTGGGACTAGGCTCTACCAGGAGAGTATGATGAATAATTATGGGGAGGAGAGCTTAATTGAGGGTGTAGAGAGCATGACTTTCCTTCTGGTCACCTTGAACTCAAAGCCCGTTTTCTCTGTCCAAAGGCACATCCCTTCACCTTAAAGCTCTTGACTGCTTAGTCTGTTCTGAAACAAGCCCTTGGCTTTCTGTTTCAAGTATTGTCAGACGTCAGTGTCAAAATAAAAAAAATAGTAATTGGAGCCATCTAAAATGAGATGTTTGGATTTTCCCCAGTCAAAGTCACAGCAACCCTGAGTTTGTGAATAGATGGGCTGAGATCCCAAAGCCAAAGCTCTCTCTTTTTTTTTTTTTTTTTTCTCTATTTTTCGACTTTTAACCAGGGATTTCATGGCGGAGTTGTTGACGAAGAGCGATTCGGGGGTTTTGGCCATGTCACGGAAGCGTCTGAGCATCAGATTAACTTGGTTTTGGGATGGGAAGGTTGAGGAGAGAGCGGTCCCTTGTAACACCTTGTCCCTCCTCGCTCTTTTCTGTCTTTCCACCCAACTTCCCACCGGTGTGGGGCTAGCACAGCTCTGCTAGCAACCACTTGGGGTCTTTTTCTTGTAATTTTCCATAAATTAGCACCATAACCCGGCATTAAACGTGGGCGACTGTAGATATGGCAGCCAAGGCACGGGTCAGGCTGGAAACGCAAAGAACGGGAGAAATCCAGCGTTGAATTGCCACGGGATTAATGCAGACGAGCAAAAAGCTGGAGTCAAGAGGTTGTAAGAGAAGAGTAGCTGGGCACCCTGATCCTTCTCACAGCTCTCCTGCTCCGCTGGCTCCCGAGAAATGGGTCACCAACCGCTGCGAACGCTGCTGCAGCTATCGACGCCAGTAAAGAGCTGAAGCCCATTTAATTCCAGCCAGCTTAGAGGAGTTAAAAATTCCATCACATCACGCCGCAGCTTCCCCTTTGCGCCGCACAGGCACTCCATAAATCCGCACAGCTCGCTCCCTCTTTATCTGGATGGCAATGCAGTTATTAAACAAATTGTAAGTCTATTTCATATCCTTTTTAATACTTTGAAAACTGCACAATATAAGGCTTAATAAAAGCTGAATGCTCCAAAACTGCTCTTAGAACTGAAAATATGACTACATCAAAAGACTTTACAAGGGCAGGATTTTAATGGCTGAATAATACGCTGGAACGGAGCAGTAATTTCTTCTCGAATGCTGGGATGAATTATTTATGCTTTGACAACATTATGTGTCTCTAAAGCAGCTTTTAGTTATTCGCCTATTCGAGGACACAGCTGATCCTGCTGCCCGCTCTTGTAATTACATTAACCTCTTGACACTACATGACAAGCTTTTCCTGTGAACTGGAATCAATAGCCCATAACTGCTACCTATTTAATAGGGCCGTGGTTCCACTTCAGTTCAGATATAATTAGCTCTTTTTCCCCCTTTCCTCTTTTAACGGAGAGTGGAAAAAACCAAAACAACACACCAAAACCCGAATCCATGTTGTTTAAATTAAAAAAAAAAAAGAAATTAAAAAAAAATACAACAAAATAAAGACTGTGAAGGGAAAGAATAAAAGCATTCAGATCGCTGAATAGGCAAAGGAATATGGTTCTGTTCAGAAGTGCAGAGCCCTGCCATTAGTCCACATCTGCATTTAAATGGAGCTGGAAGCCACAGCCTACGAGGGCTTGTAGGAATCAATTAGAGAAGTGTTGGTACAGGTGGGCAAGGCTGCGACCTGATGCAGTTGAAGCACACGCTGATAATGAGAGAAACAAGCTTCATTTCTGCTCTGGTTTCAGCCCAGGTTTCACAGAGACGCGGCATTTCCTCGCGTGTCGTCGGAGCTGCTTTGTCCCAGAGACCTCCTTCAGATTCCGATAAACACGCACTGGCTTGGAAATTAAGAATTTTGACTGACTGTGGCGACACTTTCAACCAAGTAATGCTTTCTTGCAGCTCATCTTTTTGCTGTTTGGGCTGCATTATGGACTAGCCGAAGAGATTAAGGAATGTTATATGAAAGATAAAGGTTGATCTTGACCTTGAATGACAGAAATATTTGCCCATAAACCAGTTTCCCATTCGTTGATCTGTACATAGATGGGTGTGCTCATGCCCTGGGCCCAAACAACATTGTCCTGGCTGTGATTTTAAAGTTTGAATTCCCTGCCCCAAATAGCTCTTCAGATTTTTCGTGAGCTGCTTTGCAAAACGGCCTTTGGGAACTAGGGAGGTTTTGTGGGGTTGTTTTGTTTTTTGGTTGGGTTTGTGCCGCCACTTAGGATAAACGCTTGTAAATAATAACTTGTTCTAAACAGCCTCTTTGTAAGGGTTGTGTTCTTTCACTCCAGATCCAAACAAATCGAGTCCACAAAGCTCTTTCCGGCTCCTTCAAGGGATCTCCAACCAGATCTGCCCCAAAAAAATTAATGCTGTGAACGTGTCGCAGAAAAAACGTAGGCACTGAAAGAACCTGGATGGTTTCTCTCATCAGGAACATGGTTTTTTTGGCTCTCTGAACGCTTCAGACTAGGTGCTCCTCTTTTTGTTTAGAGGCCTGACTTGGATTTCAAACTTTTGGAGGTTAGAGGTTTAAATACATGTAAGATCTTGGCCTTAGGGCTTGCTTCCCCTTCTCTGAAATTACTGGAAGATGTTATTTTCTTCCTTTACTTCCCTGTAAGGAAATGGCTTTTGGTGAGCGTACCTGCTGTGGCAAATTATTTTTAAGATGCAAAAATTACAGAGTTTACCTTCAGCTTATAAGTAGTTATCCTTTAAAGAAAATACATTAGAAAATAATAGAAAAAAATAGAAAATAATAGCTTTTGTCTACTTGTGCTTGCACATTTCCCTTGCTTAGCTGATGCTACAGGCTGCTGACCTTGCTGAGGCTATAGGAGACCTGATAACCCCTTGCTCTCACTGAAACACAACTTCAGCCACTCACTGGCATTGATTTTTCTGGAGCGAGGGCGAGGCGTGCTGATTAACAACGTGTATTCCCAGGAAGGCTTCCCTTTGCTTAGTAAATATGTCATTTCCTATGTCAAGAGCACAACGAAGCCACGGTTCTACCTGCCCTCAAAAGCTCGGCGTAATGGTGTATAGGGAAGAACGTTTCTGCTAGAAAAACTTCCTTATTACACGTGCACTTGCTATCTGGATGCGTTTTTCTGCAGCGTGGATGGATGAACAGGATGGTTAATACCATTCTAAATTAGAGTAATTGGAGATGGTAACTAGATGCTCCTGGGGATAGCGCTCAAGTCATCAAGCATAAGGCACAGGTTCCAGGGAAGCTCCGAAACGCCTTCCCGTTCCTCCCGAGAGACAAAAGACAAGGAAGAGAAGAGCTGAATGAGCAGTTAATAATATATAATGAGTTAGAAGTTTGAAGCTTATGATGATTCATAATTACTATAAGAAACCAGTTTGTCGGTTCGGGAATTCAAGACGAGCTCGTTTCCCTGCGCTGCTGGAGTTGAGAGTATGCACCTCTCAACTTTGTTTTTGGAGAGGTTTTATTTCGTTTTTGGAGAGGTTTTGTTTCATTTTTGGAAAGGTTTTCTTCATTTTTGGAGAGGTTTTCTTCCTTCCTACAGCACATATGTCAAGAGAGCAAAGGGTTTGGCTACGTTTTTCTGTTCCCCCTCCTTAAACTGAAAGTAAAATAAATAAAATGAGGAGGCCTGTTGGATTTTTCAAAGATATTTTTGGCATTTCCCTCTTGCCCGTTTGTTGATCCCAGCAGCTGATGAGGTCTGCTAAAGCAAGTTCTTAGGAAAGTGCTGTCCTACGAAAAATAAAGGATTATCTGCTCCTCTGCAGAAGGCAGGCATCCTCTTTTTATGGCTTCAAGCATGTCAGAAGTTCTCAAATGTGAACTTCTTGTAGCCTTGACAGGCTTGGGACTAGGGCAAAGGAGATGGACAGAAAGGACCTGAGGGGAGGGCAGGGAGAGGAGGAGGAGGAGGAGGAGGGCTGGTTCTCTGAAGTGAGCACCACAGCTGCAGAACAGATCGGTTTGTCTGAGAGACTGACATTCGGGAACGCAAGAAAGAAAAAAGAAAAAAAAAAAGTAATTTAGCAGCTTACTAACTTCCACATTTAACAACCCCAGATGAAAACAGCGATAATCTTCTTTACAGTTTTTATAGGTTACTTCTATCAAGATGTCAGAAGATCTCGGTCTCTCTTTGAGGCTCCCCTGGTGTTATTTAAACATGTCAGTTATGGGTTTCTCTACCAAGGATACTCTTATTTATAAAAAAAAAAGAAAAAGAAAAAAAAAGAGAGAATGTTTTGTTCTGCTCAGTTTATGAAGTAGAAATGGAGGTACACTGAGAGGCAGTTATTTTATTAAAGGTCACCCAGGCAGCGTGTGACAAAGGTAGATCCTCGGGATCACAAACCTGTTCCTTAATCACAAGGATATCTTCCCTGCTGTGTTATTTCTTTTTACTGTTTGAAATGGGCTGAGAAACCCTTTATGAATGTGGATTTGTTTAATGGTATTACAAGATTAACGCTACTCATCTGGCTGGAATTTTCACTGGCAAGTCATATCACTCTGTATTTACTTAGTACCAGATAACCTTTCGTATTCCTGCCGGCAAATATTTTATTTCGGAGATATTAAGCTGACTAAACTTACATCTTGCATGAGTGATATGGAATTTGAGGTTAAACAGCAGGCTGTTTGTTATACTTATAACTGATAGCAAATGGGATTTCAGTTTGTAATTAAAAGTGAAAAAAAAAAAATCAACAACGTGTCAGCATTAAAACGAGAGAAGCCTGCACTGGGAAATGCATGGCATGGCTAAAGAATTTATGCACCTACTCGTTTTCTTGCACAGTGAAGCGATGAATCTACCTGCTCTCAACCAAGCAAAAGATTTTCTCAGCTCCACGTTGCACAAAAGTTGAGAACGTTTCTCCTGGGCTTTTGTTTTCTGCAGAACCTGGGTTGTTGGGAGCAGGGTGTTCCTCATCCTGCCAGGACTTTTTCCTAGAGCCCCTGCCAACCTGACCTCGTCGTGGGGTACGCCAGCCTTTTGAGCGTTGGGGAGCGAGGATGTGGCTTTGGCTGCTATCTTTAAGCAGATTTAGCACCTTCGCCTGGCAGGGGGAAGTAGAGATGAAAATCAAACCTGGAATTGCCTGCCTGGCAATGCAAAGCACTCTCGCTCGGCTGGAAGGACAGAAAATTGCAGGATGCTTCTTGAATGGAGACACAACTCGAGCTAATATTGCCCTCGCTTGGGAGCTGCTTTTCCAGGTGACAGTTGTTCGTTCTTTTCTCAACCAGGAGGGGTTCAAGCACCTCTTAGAAACACCTGATTAAATAAGTTTTTCAATGCTGGAAGTCATAGAAAAAGTCTTTTTTCTCCTCCTTGTGTGGCAATCCACCCGTTTGCCTCTGCATTATTTAACAGTGGTCACCTAACAAAGGCAGGCAAGTGGTGTCTCCTATCCCCTTTGAGGCGTTATGTATTTTATTACAGCATAGAGTATCCATAATGGCTTGGGAGAGGTGTTCTCCGTATCCAGTGACCATTTGAAAGAGGGCAGGAGAACAGTGGTAACGCAACCGCGCTGTCCTCACGCTGGGACTCTGTCGAAAGACGAACCTTTCATTCAACGGAGCGATTTGCTTCCAGATTTGTTTTCCTGTCGCACTATTCCAGAAAGAATCGTCCCTTTAAAACACAGGATTTCAAGTGCTGCACCTTGTTGCTGTCTAACACTGTGCAGCCCAGCTCAGAAGAAAATACTTAAATCTCCAGGCAGAGCGTA
>NW_009724434.1:50788-51386 GCF_000703405.1 Apaloderma vittatum
CCTTTATTTTTTTATTATTCTTTTTTCCCCCTTTTCACAGTGTTTGGATATGGCCCCTGATTATTTTTAAACCTCATTCATATTTTAAAATGGCTTGATTAAATGTTTCATGAATTTTGCTTGCACTTGAGTTAACTATTTCCACTCCCAGCAGTCCCTGTCAGGCTGTTGCCTTCATATTCAGTCGTGCAGGCAAAGGACTTGACTTCCATACTGCTATGGCACAGACGGTCACAGAGCCTGTGGTGTTATTTTTACTTCTTAACTAGATGAACATAACCCTACTGATCAGATTCTTGCATGAAGGTTAAAGTTTGCTTTTCAAAACAGAGAAAACAAGTTCTTCTAGATTCAATGGTACGTGTAGAAAGCAAAGATATCATGGGTGCTAGTGTAAGGGGAGCACCTTTGTATTTAAATTTGGATGTATATTCTTTATTTCGTGAGTGTTTTTGCATTGTCCATCCTGCTCCACTCTTGCCTATGGATAAAATCTGATTTCTCATGAAAACTGTTAATTCCACAGGTAGATTTGACTCCTGAGCTGAAAGTAAAATTAAATATACTGTGGAAAAAAACAAAAACTGATATATATATA
>NW_009724435.1:0-17002 GCF_000703405.1 Apaloderma vittatum
GGCTCAGCCTTGTGGTTTTCGCCAGGAAAGTGGGTTTCCCAGAAAGTCTTTCAGGTGCCTGAAACTCTGCCAAGTGGCGCAGCTCCAGCATCTCCTTCCAAAGATGGGTAACCCGAGCTGTCGTCCCGCGGAGCACTTCATGTCGTGGAAATGTCACACCGGCTTATGCGGGATTTTCTAGGCGATGCGCGGTTGCAGCAAGGAAAGACTTTGCCTGGCACTGGGCCCTGGGGTTGCCTTCTGCATCCCCCCAGTTCTTTTCCAGGAATGTGCAAACCTTGCCAAGTATGCTAGCAAGCCCAGGAGAGAGGGGCTCCAGCAACTCCACTTGCTCTGCATGGGTTACCTGCTAGTGGTACACTAAAAATACCATGTCCTGGAAAGAGGGACTGTTCATCCCTTCATAACATCTTTTAATAGCTTTTCAAATATAGGCAGTCTGAGGAGGTCAGCCAGCTAGATGACTTTGACTTTGAGAATTATCATGCCATGGAAATTGCAGACACAGTAGGAGAAGAAAAGCAAGAGCAGAGAATCACCAAGGAGCATAAAAGGGACAGAGCGCCTCACAGCTGTGCCGAGTGCAGGCCGATGTGGAAGCGATGCCCATTTTTATTTAGTTGTTAAATAACTACAAAACTCACATATGATAAAAGTAGTCCCTTTCTGGTTCAACTGTGTAGCTCCTTCATTTCAGGAGCAGCCAGGAATGATGGTGGTTGCTCCACAGTGGTAACAGCATGGTGCTTGCAGTTCTTGCTTCAAGAGCTTTACGAAAATATGGAGTGGATTACAGAGATAAGAGTGTAAGACTCTCTAGCTGAAGGGCTAATTCACTTAGGATGGAGACAAGTCTGCAGTCCTTGCCTCAGAGTCTACTTTACTATTTCACACTTCCCTCTCCTTTTCACTGAGCTCTTTTACAGAATGCATAAAATAGAACAGCTTTAGCTAGAAACAACAAAAACTTCCACACCCGTGTACCAAAATATACCAGAAATGAGAATATCTCACGACAAGTCCATTTGCTAGGATAATATGACCGTAAGTCAACACAGTTGCACCACTGCAAAGCATAGGTTCCTCACTGCAAAACTGCCAAGTAATGTATTTTTGTTAAATATATTGTACAGAACCAAGAACGCTGTTAATGCCAGCTCCACAGTACCATTCCTTAGATTTCATAGCTTGTCAAAAGCTAGAAAACTTAAGACACCCAGACTGCTTCATCTTGCATAGAAGTGTGCATTCAGCACAGAAACATATTTCACAATCTCAAGCACCATAAAAATACTAATGCTGGAAGCATCAAGTGTATTCCAAATCAAAAAAAAAAAAAAAACCAGAGAGTGCTTATTTTGATTTCAAAGACATTTGTAGCAGGAAACAAATTACGGAGCCACTGTAAATGTCTTTTCAACAAGTTTAGACGTTTCTTCTAATCCCTTCCCGTGCCTGTAAACACATACCACTGATTTCATTAGCCACTAGCATATTCTTGCAGGTAAAGACATTCCTAAGAGCTTTGCTAAGTAAAGGTGGATTTAAGCCTGTGCTTATTCTTTGATGAATTAGGATATTTGTGTCCACTAATGTTTTCACTTTGAACAACATAAATCCCTTACACAAGCTGTGGTTCAAAGAGAAAATACATTTTAATTCCCATGTGTGCAATATGTTCCAAGAATGTGCCAGAAAATCTCATTGTTCAGGTTTTCAACCCAATGCTATCACTCGAAAAAGACTTGTTTACTGGGTTTTCAATACTGATGCAAATGTGTACTCTCATTGTTTTGACAGGAGTCCTTATTTCACTCCCCTAGGGGCCTATTGACCATTTGTGCTCCTATAAGGAAATGCTGCACATGGTTATCTATATTCAAAACTGCATAAAGCCTTTTTAATAAGCTTTCATGGAAATTCAAATTATTTTCCTTTTAACGACGATGTTGTTGCTATTATTTCTTATGAAGGTAAGAGTCAGGGGTTACTTTGAAGTACAAGCCTGCTGTTAATAATTTAAGTGGATTATTGTTATATTCTAATCTCATAACAACTGTCATTGTATTGCCCTACAACGAGCTTGTTTGCTTTCAGGGCTCTGGAAACAGAAGTCACTGTTATGCATTTTAACTGAAAATGAAGGTATCGGTTAGTTTGTTCCAAATGCCATACTGACATTTTAAAAAGAAGTTACATTCACCTTATTATATTTGCAGCATATCATCCCCTGTGTCCATGATATTATTTCATTGCAGTCAACAGGCAACATTTGACAAATATCTCTGAGATTCACCAAGTTAAAGAATAAGAAAACTGTGGAGGCTATGTTAAGGAAACAATATTTCCTGTGGAAGTTATTTCCTTGAACAGATGGAGCTGGCACCAGTCAAGTATTTCCTGACAAAAAAATTTCTGATTTGATCACCCTGAAATGATTTTCTGGAAATGTATAACATGCATCAATATTTTTTATGAAAAGCTCCCATAACCTTTTGTCTCCATAAGGTCAAGATGCCAAAATATTTCCACCATTGTTTTGATTTTTCAGAGTATTTTAGAAATGATAATGTCACAATGAAGTGATCTGACCTTATCAAGTACTTTGAGGTTACTGGAATGCAATATTTCAAACCCGGTATCTCCATGAGAAGCTTTTTTGCATTCCTATGTCTAATTTTATTTTGGTGTGAGATAAATTTTTGACATTTCCTTCTGATTTTTGCAATGGAAGTTCTCAATTTGGATTAGTTCTAGCTGCAAGAAAACGCAGCAGATAATGAGCAAAAATAAGAGTGTTGATCTTTTTGAAAAGTGGGGGTTTTTTCCCATGCTACTGCAAACTTTGAAATCCCTTGTTTGCCTTTTTGCAAAGCCGAACTTATAATGTTGCCTTGGATCATTAAGCCAGACATATCTGATTTTGGAAAAAGAAAAAAAAAAAAGTTTATTCTGAATTTGTTTTTTCACAATCTAAGATTTGATTAGTTCTGCTTTATAACTACGGTTTCTTCTACCACTGGTGCTGATGAAGAACCACGTGCTGGATCCACAGTACAAAACTGCTCAGGAATTCTCTTCCTTCACTGTTTACGTACCATTGTGCTAACTGATTTTGAGTGAATGAATTCTGCAGAAACAAAGATTTCTCAGATACTTTTCGCTGCTGATACATCTTCTGTGCTTTTGTTTCTAATATTCCAGTAAGGTTGTCTGCACAACGGCCTGCACCACCAGGCTTCAGGCAAAGGACTAGTGTGGTTGGTCACAGAATTGAGGAAACCTTCACCAAATTTGGACTAGCCTTCATGTAGTTCACCCAGCGAAGTGAGGGCAGGACCCTTGGTTAAAACATCCTCCTTCACTCCAGGGATTTTTGAATACGTCACATATGAAATTGCATTAGTGAAATGCACATATAACTTATTGGCAGAATTACTATGCAGATGTCAGTCTGCGCCAAAACATGAAAATTCATGAGACTGAGCAGATAACTTAAAAGAAACCCTACCATAACAGAATGTAGGCACATAGCTACTTGCACAGTAAACAGGAAAATGCCTGCCAGCACAAGCCACCAATAATCAATATTTAATGAAAATAAATAATCTATTAACCAGGCCAACATGTCATTTTGCACAGCAATATTGCAGTATCAGGCACTGAAATTACCTTGCCTCTGCACGATTCATTCAAATAATTTTGCTTCGTGCAGACCAAGATGGTGAGAGGCAGAGAAGATGGTGGAACGAAGGGAAAGCAGCAAATGAAATGCGTCCTTTGACTGGAAACTCTGGTTCTGATTGTAATATTTTGTCCCTAACAAAATTACTGTCAACACAGTGAATGTTAAGATAGAAATAAATATAGGCTGACTGAATCTGCAAGCAAATGAATCCAGGGTAACATTAGCTATTGAAAAACCTGACATTCATTTTGCTTGCTTTGTATTTCTGTGACACTAACAAGCATTTCAGCAACTTTTTCATCCTCTCTCTCCTGAAGACATACATCAAGGGACCTTCCTGCATCTGCAGAACATGGCTGGAGGGATTAAGAGGGACTGAGTGGTGGGTCACAAGGTCACCATCCATCCTCCCTTTTCCTATAGGTAATTCACAAGCGTCTGCAGTGTATCAAAGCACAGCTCTGGGACCGGCAGCTCGCTCTGATCTTTGGCTATGGCAGAGCTGGAGTGATATAGCCTGCACAATTGCAGCTTCCCTGACTGCCTGTTTGATATCTCCCATAGAGCCAGCAAAAGAACATTAATCCCAGAGCAGGTCCCAAAATATGTGACTGTATTCTTTATCGAGCTGTGAGTAGGCAGTGCAGCAGCACCAAACCTCAGACCTCAGCAATGGCCGAGTTCAGGTCACGCCACGTGTACACCGAAGACTCACATTTGTCTGTGTGTTAACTGTGTTGCTTGTATGGGAGGATTTCGCTGTATGACATACAGCTGGCCCAGTTAAAACTCACAGCACGCTGAATAACTCCTCCATGAGGACCTACCTCTGCTGACGGTCAAATCAATATCTTCTGGGATAAGGCAGCATTTTCCAAGACAGGGAAGACGGGCCTGCTAAAGAGTATCTTGAGATCTGAATTGCGAACATCTAGCTGTAAGATTTAGCAGACAAAGGTGTAGAAATCATACCATAAATGGATGTTTTGCTTATTGCGTGCTCATAACACTAGTTGACTGGGAAAGAACTCATGATCATAGAATGATACCAGATAATCCAAGATTCTATGAAATATTTAAGCAACGGCCTGTATTTAATGGTATCTGAAATTTTTAAGAAGGACATTCTGTAGGAACCTAAACCTCTAATCTGATAATGTTGTCTAGAAAGAGGGTTTGGGGTTACTACTAGCACTCAGGCTGCAGTATGCCTTATCAGTGCTGTAAGAGAATGTTGTTTGCTGTTACAGTGTATTTCAATAAATAATTTACTATTATCATGCTGCAAGGGAAGCATCAGCTAAGTTTCAGTTGAAACCCAGATGCTAAGGGTTTCACTTGAAAATTCAAATAGAAGCTTCTTTACATTGCATTGTAATTTTAATTTGTTTCTAAGTTAGATTTCAATGTATATATTTATAGATATCCCAATACTGATTGATTCCAGTGAAATTTATTTTCTGTCATTTTGCCCTAAATACTCATTACTGAACCAATGTCAAGCTAATTTGATGTCTGTGTTAACAATAAGACTACAAGGCAAATTCTTATCTTGACTTAGTGCATATTTAAGCATTTATTGTTGCATGTCTACTGAAAATCTACACCTGAAAGTTTTTTGATCCTTTTCTTGCCATTAAACGAGTTAAGAGAAAAGTATATGTTCTAATTATAGTATTTGCAGATGGCATTTGGAAAAGATATCAAATAGCATCAGTTTACAATGCAGAGTTTGATACTATGTGCTGCCTTACATAAGATTTGGGGTCTGGATTTTAACATTTCATTGTGTGTTTGCATGGTTAAATTTACAAGAGTATTTACCAGAACTGAGCACCTGACTAAAATGAATGACTATGGAAACAAACATCATTCTCCGTTGCAGTATGACTTGCAGGTCAGAAAAGCCAAAGCTCTCACAGCAACCTGCAGTCTGGAGCTCTTGAATGGGCAAGGCATGAAGGGTGGATTTTATTCTCCAGGCTGTTCTCCCAATGTATCAATCCCTTGCATGGAGGTGGTGCAAGAAAAGTTGTGCTTTGTAGTGCGCTAAAAGGCTAAAGCAAGTTATTTCCCTTCAGAAGCAAGGCAAATTACTAGGAAAGAATGATGACTGAATCACAGTACCTTCACACCAAAGTGTCAGAAAAGATAGCTAACTAAAGGCTCTCCTTAACTAGAACTTCTCGCACATGCAACTGGAAACATTCAGTTCATCTGTGAAAACCTTTGCTTTCTGAACAGGTGGCCCAAATTTACAGATGTCCTGTGCTAAATTTGAGGGTGGAAATTCAAAACAGACATTATATCTATTATATATTATATAATCCTATTATAAGACAAAGACTAATTCAAGTAAGGCAGACACCAGGACAGCAAGTCGTTCTTACCATGGCATGCAAACAAATCTGGAATTCGTATTTCAGTATTGAACTAAAAATAGTATGGACACTTTCTCAGTGTTAAAACACAAATGACAGGCCCTCTGCTCAAGAAGCAATCCAAGCTATCTGCATGACTCTGTAACACCACGTAGCAAAAAGCTCTGTGTAGGATATAGATTTGATACACTTCTGCTGATTGCAACTGCAGGTACTTTAAAGGGAGTCATTTGTGACCTTTCTTCGTGAGACACCATTTATGAATTGCATTTGCACTGATGATGAAGTTAAAGTCTTACTGAAGATTTAAGGGGACTTGTCTGGGTTCAGCCACAGCACTTCCTAATCTCTTGCTGAACTGCGCCAGCAAGTCTGGTTTACAAATGGGATAGGATTCTCAAAGGCTAAACGATTTCTCAGATTTCCCAAGGTCTCGGTCAGAAATAGCACGAGAATTCATTCCACGTGTTTACACCTCCCGAGGGCTGTAAATGTTGCTGTTGTTCGATATTTCGAGGAGCTGATTCCAGCACAGGCACAGCTTGTCCAAAACAGGAAAAATTTGCCAAAGGGTTGATCGCAATTTTATGTCAGGTCACTCAAAAGCAGTGCAAAAAAAAGTTTTGGGGTTTTTGACTGTAGAGTGTATCAGTAAAAATATTTGTTTGCTATTACTCAAATTTTAACAAGCTTTCTAACAAAGCTACCATAAATTGAACACCTGGCTGTAACTGGGTGGAATTTACAGGCCTTTCTCATGCAGCTCCTTCCCTGAGGAACTGAGAAGAATGACATAACGGCCAATTATCCTTGATTTTCATGCAATTTACACAGAAAATATTGTAAATTGCATCTCTCATGTAAATTATTTCAAATGAGTATTCATTAACACAGGTGACTTTGCTTGCCAAGGCTCAGCTGGCTCTGGGGACTCATCAGTTGTCCTAAGTGGTGGATATACACACTGATTAGCAAGAACAGAGAAGGGGAGAAAAGCACAGGCATAAATACACAAAGAGTACTCATTCATAAACAAAACCGACAAAGACAACTTGAGAACAACACTGTCCAACTTTAACTAGTCTTGTCAGCAGTGCCTTTGTTTCCTTACCGGTATTTAAATGTTAGATTAACTCAAATTTAACTTTGTCATTATTTGTGACGGGACACATCTATCTCACTTTATGTTAACATTCTTTCAATAACGAGTTTACAACACACTAAAAATGTTAAATTAATATTAATACTATGTGAATTTGGGTGACAAAAAGCACTAAGCTAAAAGGTTGTAAGTTATTATACGCTGTAGTGCTGAGGAATTACCAAGACATGGCACCACCTGTCTACTCCGTAACTTGTAACAAACCACTTGTTGAAATTTCCATTATTGTCTTAAGACTTTGTAATATATTTATATACAGGCCTCATGTGGGTTACTTAAGTTAATCCAGACCCCTCTCCAAAGCACACTTATATGAAGTATTATGACCCTTCCAGGTGCCACCTGCCAGGACAGAAACCTTTGGTGACAAGCTGGTGAGGAACAGTGGCCCAGACTGCACCCAGCCCAGCCCTTTGCAAATCAAGGATCTGAAGGCTGTGAAATGAGTATGTCCTCTGTCCGCTTTGCACTATTTTTTTAGTTTTGATCCTTCTTTGACCCACGTACAAATCCAAACCACAATTAATTTTCCTTAAATAGGTTATACTGATTTTTCCTTTGAAAGATTAACTAATGCAAGTTGCTGTACAGGGTGAGTAGTTCAGGTGTTGCTTTGTGCTTCAGCCAATGACCAGCCATCCTGATAATTATCTGCTCGGCTTTGCATTGATCTTTTTCCATACATTCTAGTAAACAACAGGAAATTGGATAGAAGGATTCCATGTACAATACGAACAAACCAAACTTGCCATCTCTCTTAAAGTATTGAAATTCAAATTGCGGTCATTTGGGGTGAGTCCTTCTGAATCTATACACTAAAGCTCAAGGAGCCTCTTTCAAAAAAAACTATGTGCCAAAAGACTGGGGAGGAAAGTAATTTTAAAACTGTAACTAATTCAATGTAATAATATTACCTGTCCCTTTCGATTGCCAGAGCTTGAAGCAGGAGTGAAAAACTGGCAGTATGCTCTGCTCTTGGCACTGTCGCAGAACTCCTGGGCATCACTTTCATGCTTCAGAAATCACTTGTGTGCATTGGGCTTCTCAGAAGAGCTTAAGGAAGCCCAATTCTTAATGAATTTTCAGTGGGCTTTGGATGCCTACCTCTGTCAGGTTCCTCCAAGAGTCTGTTTACTACATTCTGAAGGAGGCTTTTGCAAGGTACAGGAGGAACATTCAGAACTTCCATAATGGACTTGTGAGGTTTTAGGCAGGGCCATAAGGTGCAATCAACAGGGCAAGGTGCAAATCTGCTTTAGACATGTGTATGTCCCTGGGGCTCCCAAGGAAAGCACACACTAACCACGAAGCTTAATTGTCCCTAACACAGGCGCCGTAAGCCCTCACTCCTTCCCTGCCTCCCCCTGAGGAGTCTGGCCTTCACTTGGGTTAGATGTGGGGAAGGACTAATTTCTCTCCTGTAAATCTCATAGTGGTAATTTTTTGACCATGAGCACTAAAATGCTACAGCCCTGACTCATCAAGAGCCTTAACTCTGAACCTAATTTAAAGCAATTCCGCAGTGACATTATAAATTAATGGTCTTACTCATGTAATAATGTTTGCTGTGTGCTCAGGCGATGGCTCTTCCAGGGCCTCATTCCTTGAATGACAGATGAGTAATTCTGAGGCCTCTCTTTCACTCTCTATCAATAACACTAGTTTTGAGTTGTTTTTCTGGAGAAACTGGTGTCCGCTCACCGTAACTTTATTATGAGCTTTTAGCTGAAGACTCAGTAAATCTAAACTGGCAGAATTTCATTCCCTTCAGCCGAATGATGCCAGTTTGCACTAGCAGCCATGCCACTCCTCATCTTTTGTCATGGGAGCTTTCCTCCTGGTCTCCAATCCCAACATACGCTGCAAACTTAAGATGTCAGGTAATTATCTGCAATTAATCTTCTACTGCAGGGGATCACATAAGATCTAAAATGTTAACACAGAAGGCAGGGGCACCAACACTGACATGCAGGCTGTCAGGGCAATTCATTTGGCCATTAACACATTTTCTGCCAGCTTCCTCGTAGAGCAGCCCCTTAGATCTGGAGAGGTGTCAACCAATAATTTTTTCTTCTGGCAGTTTGTTCCCTCTTTTCTGAATGTCCTGCAATGACATGTAGGGCCAATGATGCCTTTGTCACTTGGTGAAAATACAGGCGATTTATCTTGTGTTGCACGAGGGTCAGTTTGTGGCTGGTGTGAGCTCCTGGGGCAGTTTGTGTCCCCATCGCCTGGCCACACTGGTGCAAGCGGGTCAAACTACTCGGTTAATTGAAAAGCCTGCCCAGTAAGATTGATATATCGGCAAGACTGATGAGCTTTATTGGAAGAAAACTAATTCCCAGCTGTGGTTCAGTTTGGGATAGCAAAAGTAATGCTTATATTTAGTCGTGGAAATAAATAATGCATGAGTGTTACCATGGCATTTTAGCAGCATTTGGGTCTGAAACAGGCATTGCTGTCATCCCTTCTCAGTCTGCACAAGCCTTATACTTTGTGACAGTTCATTTCCTTAACATTAAACTTTAACCAAATATTCTTTCCTTTTATGAAAATCAGTGGTTTCTATTAGACTTGCTTAGGGTAGATTTGCTAAAAAGCATCTATGTGTAATATTTAGTGTTATTCGAAAGCTACTCATCACATTTTCTTCTTTGTTTTAAAATGGGGAAGAAATGTTTGCCAATAAACAAAATGTATAATTACAAACCTAATTGCACACATTTTCTTTATAAATGTGCTTGCCAATTGGTTATTTTCACAAGCAAAACACATACCTACAATTACTAGTTTTAAAGGTCCAGTTGTGAGATTTCTAGCTTTAAAGGTGCAAGCATTTGGTGATTTTGTTGAATAGAATACTTCATTGACTTTTCCCCATGAGCTTTTTCCTGTATGTATCCATCTTAATTTAAGGAATTTTACTATACTGCATTGTTAACAGTTCCTCATAAACATAGCTAAAATTAAATATATATCTGGTGGAAATCTGTAAATCCATTTTAGATATGTTCAGGTGTTGTTGCCAGCTCTCAGGACTGGATTGCAAATGTGAAAATCTGAAGGCTCATAAAGCCCCAGCTACTTGCTTAATATTACTACTACTTATTATTATTATTATAAATAAATTTCTATATATTATAATTTCAAAGTTATAACATGATCCTGAATAATAGCTTGGGTAGAACCATAGTTGCTGTAGTCAGAATATGTATGACTGGAGTTTTGATTTAGGTTTTCACACAGTTCTACATGATTCTTAATGGATATCTCCACTCAGATAACCGCAGTAATCTCAGAGAACATTTTTGCAATTGATTAACTGTGATTTCTGGACACTTTTCACTTGTACCTTGATTTCTAGAAGAAAGGCAGGACATTTACGATATACATTTGTGTTGATTTCATTTACTGACACTAGAAAAAGACTTTCAGCTAGTGCTACCAGCTAAGCAGAACAGAAATGTGATCTAGTGTGTACTTGGTAACGTTGAACTTCAGCAGAACATCATGAGCAACAGTAAAATGCTCTCACATATAAAACATTGTGGACTTTTTGGTCTGAAATTCTTAAACTAATCCAGAAGGAAGATTATCCTTTCACTCAACAAGTTGCAGTGAAGAAGATAAGCAATCATGCAAGCAGATTACGAAGACTCCAAAATATCCTTGTAAAATAAACTATTAAGACTTTGAAGTTACCTTATCTGCCAGTGAAAGACTTCCCAAATGTTACAAACCATAAACAATTGTACTTGGGAATTGAAAGGCATAGCACTAAACTCTGTGTGCACTTTTTCAGCCTTTCATAACTAAGCCAGTGTAAAATTCAGTCCAATCTTTAAGGAAGAGCAAACCATATAGTTGCATGCAAACTGCAACTACATTAAAAATATTAAATTAAATATAATTTCTCTAAACTGAGGAAGTTTATCAGGAATATACTATTCTGAAAGATCCAGGAGCACACAGAGCCGTTCTGGAGGCTGCTGTGAATTAAATGTTGAGCTCCCCTCGCAGAGGCAGCACTGGGAGGTACATACGCCGGGCCCAGACTTGTCCCACTTCACGGCGCAGATACCAGCAAAAAACAGCAGCACAACAAGATTAATAACTGGACAATGAACAGAAACGAGATGTGGTCTGGGACAGAAAGAAGGAAATAGAATGTTGAAAGCACATGTTCCTCATAGCAGGGTCCAGACATCCATCCCCTTCTCTATCTCCTCTCACATCTGAACAGAGGGGGAGGACGGGACAATACTGAGGCCTCAGCTACAAGGACAGCAAGTTTTACCTGCTTAGGATGGTGAAAAGCCATTGCAATAGTCTCATGAACAGATAACAGAAATCTGTAAAGCCAAGAAAACCTGCTGCCTTTCCCTTCCCAAAGGTGGGAACATCTAGACATAAAAAGCTCTTTAACTGACAAACCCATTTTCCCTGCAAGAATGTCATACTAAACCCTGTGTGTGTGTGCAAATAAACTAAATAGTTCCTTGTAACTTCATGTAAAGAATGCATTGAGATGGGAAATATTTTTACTGATGAATACGGGGAAGGGTGTGAAGCAAAGTGATAGTTCAAGAACGTCATCTAGCACGTACAAAATATAAATTAAATTGACCTATGTGAACTTCGCAATACTTTTAAGCATATTCAGCCAAAGAGATCACTCAAAACTAATGAACTAGAATCCAAAATCCAGTAAGATGAAGCTGGAAGGCAGCTCCTGAAACTCTGAATAAGATCAAAAGAGGGTTTCAGGTTTATTAAAAAGATCTGCTTAATTGAAACTGAATAACTGCAAATGACTATGTTGGCAGTGTATTTAATTTAGAGAAGATTTCATATGGTTAATGGCAATTCATAAACATATGACAAATTAACTCAAAGCAAGCAAGAATGCATATGACAGTCAGATAAGAGCAAATATTACACTACTGCTTACAACTCCTAAGTATTCCAATGACAAAACTTTTAGAATCAGTCAGAAATTACATTAAAAAAAACATGAGACAAAAGCAGTATTTTGGAAGATCGATTTACTCCAGCTATCCAGTTTGATGTTCCCTGGCATTTTGTTCTTGATAAATCTTCATGGACTTTGGTAAAACTAAGAATTAAAACAAAGAATTAAAAAACTCCATATTCGTGCTTCAAATTCATTCCCTGTAATTCTCATTCGTTGTCATGCCAGCAACTGACATTTGCTCTTTTAGTCATAAATAGGAAGAAAAGGCCCCAAATCTTCTACATGAGAGTAAAAACATTCCCATCTCTATTTCATTGAAAACCCAATAGGATTTTCAGGAGCTAAACTGTCTGTGGCTCCATTTTACAAAGTGGAGGGTAGACAAAACTCACTATCTTTCCTTTAAACAGTCATCCTGTTTATTTATTTACTTATTTATCATAAAGTTGTGGAATCTTGGTTCTTGTCCTGACCTCACCATGTTAAAACTGGTACAAATTCCAGCAAGAATGGTGCTGCCCTTTTGTGGTCTAAAAAACCCAAACTTCTGCTTTCAGCATAGTGCCTCATTTAAAAGCAAGAGCCAGGAAGAAAGGCAACATATGGGATCTGCCACCACAAAGCTACAGTGCAAACAAGTTTTTTGGCGATCCAGAATTTGCACAAGGGAGAAAGACTGTGCACTTCCTTTCTCCAGGATACTGTGATGTCCTGGTGGTAATGCCTCATAAGGGAGACATGCCTGTTTTATGCTTCAGAGCATGTTTGATTACAAGAAACATCTTGCATGAATCACTGCCAGGTAAAGAGTACAAGACAGTTCAAAGCACCATTTGCACTGATAAATGCGTGCGTGTATACACACGTACGTATATATCTACCCAGTAATTATCCTTTGTGCCATACTGTAAAGCCCCAAAATACCTCTGCCATGTAGGTAGATTGCTGGAGGTTTGGAGTTGAGAAGGTTTGGGTGCTTTTTATTCAATTTACAGGTACCGAAAAGCAAGCAAAATGTTAAGTAATTTTTTTTTAGTACAATTTCACTGTCTTGGCATCATCACAGTTCTGCAAATGACGTTGGCTAGTGGATAAGGAGCATTAGGAACATGACACTCAGCCCAGACAGCAGCTGGTGGAGGCTCTCACCTCTTCCTAGCAGCTAGCAGAAGGAAAAAAGTAGAGCAGCTTTGCAGTAGGAAAATGATCCAAGGCACACTGCGAGTTTAATGGGATTTGCATCAAACCTGTAATTTGTTGAATAAAAGAGAAAACAATAAGACAAAGAGCTTCATTTGTCTCCTTGCTGATAAGGCTAGAAGTCAGTAAAAGCCTTGCTCCCCATGGGGGAATTAACGAGACTCCAGTGATCAACATCCTTGGTATTCAAGAGCAAGTTATAAATGAGAGATCAGGAGGAAAAGATGTTAGCAATCACAAAAATGGCCATATTTTATTTAGCTAAATGGAGATTTGCATTTCCCTATGGGGAAGTAAAAGCTGAACTTGTCAGACTATTTTTCCTATGTAAATGTAAGTAAACACACATATACATCCAGTGAATAAATGTGGCCTCTCAGATAGATCCCTCTCGCAATCAGTCTTTCAAATGAGGCCATTACTAAATAAAAATGTTTCTTTAGCTTTGCTCCAGATTTTCACCTGTGACTGCAAAGACATTTCTATCACCACATTCTGTCTGGGAGCTTGTCTATGCCAACTCAGAAGTCAAAGGTGATACAAAAACTGGAAAATGCCTCAGTGTAGCATCTGCCCTTCTGCATCATTTTTATTCAACATTTTGTACTGAAGACATGGATGTCACTGAGGATGGATGACACATAATAGGATGATTTAACCCTGGAAGCTGCATTTTCTATAGTGGTTTAAAAATGGTGCAATTAGGACAGACTGTCACAAAATGATTAACACGACGAGGTACCTATCATTGCTTTTAGTCATGCCAGAGTAGCACATTAATTTGAAATCCACACGGTCACAAGTGTCACTTGCTCCCACCTTTATGCTTGGGGACCAAGAAGCCATCTTTTTAGGGAAATCAATACTAGTATTGTTGTGATACCTTCAGACTAATCAAAACCATGGGTGATGTGAAGGGGGAGGATGATTTCATTAAAGTGAACAAATTATTGGCGTGGCATGATGGTATGATGTTAAATAGATGTCACAGTGCAGACAGCTCATGTTTTTAAAAAAGCTCATTACATTTTGCTCTGGAGTAATGATTTATGTGTTTGGGATGTTTTCTTCTTCAAACCTCTCCTTCTGTCTTCAGGTTTTCTACTGCCAACCATTTTTATTACATTGGAGCACCCTCAATGCAAAATTCATAGTCAAATCTTTAGCAAGTTAATGTTCAGCACTTTTTTTGAAAAGTGCCTCCGATGCAGCACACAGACCACTGACCACATTGTAGTAATGCGCAGTTTCTGTAATGCTGCTTCTGATCTATGTTCCTAGATTACTTAAGGACCATTAATCTATTTCTTCTGATCCTACTGTTTGATTCTCAGTCCAGTCATGTCATAAGGATCGATGTGCCATAGTGAGTTAAATCAAAATGGTTTGAAACCACAATATGCTGCTATATTCTTTTGGTGAATATGTACATGAATATGTACCAGAAGCCCAGCATTCGCCTTTTGGGCTGAAGATGATCATCATGCAGTTGGCCTACACCAGCATCCTGTACCTGTTCTAAATCAGAACTATTACAGCAGCATCTGCCATCATGTTCTTAGGAGTTTCAGAGAACAGAGAGACTGTATAATTAACAAGTCAGCACCCTGCAACTACCCTGAGGCAACGTGAGAGCTGAAAATGACTGGAGAAATGCAAGGAGTGGCAGAAGGGCTTGTTATGTTCATTCAGATAATGAATTTGCTTTAAAGAATCGAGTGGAGCTGTTGTCTTAGTAACACCATCCGGAAAATAAAACATTTCGGTAAGTTGGCATGCAGGCACCGTAACATCTGCACACCAAGACAGGTTGGCAAGTCCTGCATGAGGATCCAGATTCTCTGGAAATACCTGGCATGAATTATCTTGGAATTTAGAAAGCACTGAACTAGACAGAATAAAAGTTTACTTTCCCTCCCATGTCCTCCATTTCCCAAGGAGAGCCTATATTCTGGATTTTAAATAAGTGTAACCACACAACACAGACAAGATGCGAATAGCTTTCCTTATTATTTTTCAATTAGTCACCTAGAGCAGAGACTAATTTGCTCAAGAACAAAAAGAACCTGTGCCAGATCAATGCCGATGGCCCCGATGACGCTCCCACTCCCCAAACACAACTGCTGCTGGAGACTGAGGCCCTCCTTGGGCAAAAACTCTCCACTCAGTTAGTAAAACTCACTAGTGACAAAACCTGGGGAGAGCATTTGCTATTATCATATTTGAAAGAACATTATGCATTTATAGCTGCAAAAGATGGTTATCAAAATATGAAATAAGAAAGCATGTTCAAGGGATGAATGCTACAAGAGCTCTCTGTCATGGAAATGTGTTTTGCAATTACAATTTGTTAAAAATACATAATTTCCCCCAGGCTAAACCATCTGCAGTAACTCAACTTACCTTCATGGATATTTACGGGGCGGGGGGGGGAAATTAAAACCTCTCCTATCTGAAAATGAATCTTCAGTAATGAAACTATTCTTCTGCAACTCCCACTGTTATTGTAAAAGATCAATTAATGCACCAAATAGAAAGATTTAGCTAGAGTGCTTGCAGTGATCTCTTATGAACAGTCTTCCGTAAACATGTCCATATTTCATTAGGTTGCTCCAGCAAACAGTGGAGACCTCTGAAAGTGCACAACAAATAATCTTTACAGTACCGCTTTGTTCTTCTAGTGACCTGAAGTACTGGTGTAACAGCCAGTAACGTATTTCAGGTTGTGTGTGATCTCTTGCTGGAATTGTAAACTTGTTCTCAAACTGCGAGGATGTTGCTTGTGTGTTTGAACTTCAATGGGCTTTAGTGGTTTAAATGCGAAAGAAAGTTATTTAGTCACAAAAAACCCCACCGTATATGATAAACATGGCACCCCAATTTATATTCAAATATTACCTCTTCCGGACTAAATTAGAAGCAAAGCAATTAGCCAGCAAAGGCATTAACTGCTTGGATTATTTAGTACATAATGAGCAAATGCATCCACCCACCACTTTACTTTGCAATGCTCTCTTTCATTTACTTCTAATGTATTCATAACATTAGGTTTTGTTTACCATTATGGTGATTAACAACAGGGAAACCAGATCAAACTCCACTCTCTGTTGCTTCGTAAGACCAGAAGAGTTATGGTAGGAACAGCATTTGGCCCACTGCAACTTCTGAAGTTTAACCACACAAAAATTTAGCAAAGAAGTAATAGAACGGTAATAATTTTATACTTGAATTTATGTTTTATTCTGTGCTGCTTGGAACAGTTGTAGGTGACATTAAGAGTAAACTGAGCCCAGCCTACCTTTAGCACATCATCTTGAATGCCAAAAAAAAAGCAATCCATAGAAGAAGGAGCAAAGTTTTGATCAGAAAATCCTATTGGCCAAATTGTGAATCAAGCTCCGTGGATGAAACCCTGGCAAGGGTCACTGTCAGCAAGCAAAACTGAAAGGACTTGGCAGAGCACAGTGAAGCAGAAGTTCAGCTTTGGGCTTCTGAAAAAAACAGGGGTGACAGAGGTAGCCAGGAACTTGCTCAAAGAGCTGAAGGACAAACAGTCTTTGTGGACGTTGGACACAAAGGCTTGCCTACACGTTCCT
>NW_009724435.1:17033-66453 GCF_000703405.1 Apaloderma vittatum
TTTCTACCCAACAAAAATTCTGGAGGATGCAGTAACTCCAAGCAGGCTGTTGCTTCTCACAAGCGCCTTACGCTGCACAAGCAGTAAATCCCACCCGTTAGCAGCCCTAACCTGTGTGCAGCCACTCTTCTTTCCAGGAGATCCTCAATGAGAGGAAGCACAAGAGCATTTAGAAAAACAGTAATGCAGCATTTAGAAAAATAGTAATAGTTCACTTCTGCTGTCTACAAGTCATTTCTGAAATAAAGAGGAAGGAACTTCCATCCTAGTATTTATAATTGTAGCTGAAATGACTATATTGAATTTGGTGGCTGAAAATTCATCACTGACTGCAAGTAGCTCTTTCGTGCTTCACCACACACCTTCCCACATGTTAACTCCTGGATGTTTTTGTCTCTGGTTTTAGAGTTTTACTTAACATCACCTAAAAAGCAGCACCCACATATCCTGCCTATTAGCTGGTGGATACCCTTCCGAGGGCACACGATAACTGTCCTAAGTTGAAAGCTCACCTAGTGGGATTTTCCAGTTAAAACTTGATCAAGTTTACTTACATACTTCTGTAAAAATCAGAAGTGTAAACCAAGATGTTTTCTCATTATTACAGTCTGACTTTCCAGAATCCCATAAGACGCTATCTAAATCTATTTAATTTCATTAACTTTTCTGGGAGGAAAGAAAAAAAAAAAAGCCAATTTATAAAGATTTAATGCAATTAATTTAGAGCACTTCTGACATTCACGGACTTATGCACAAGGCCCAGTTAGTCTCTCTAATCCCTGTTTTGATGGCTTCCCTCACAGACAGTATGCTAAGCTTTTGTTTTGTTGAACTGTATCCTCCACAAAACACACCCCACTGCAGCCTCACAGCACCACTTCTTGTAGTGATGATGGGTTCAGGAGGCATCTGTACTTACCCCTGGCTCTCTGGGCAAACCGTATTACATGTCATTACATTCAGTGTAAGTAGCCTCACAATTCTGGTTGGATATGATGTTCTTCTGCATTCTCTTCCCAAAGCCCTTCAGTAATCTTGTCACTGTGAACGAGTTGCTGCAGCCCACTCCTCCGCTTTATCTCACTAAGCTTTTAGTGCATGGGAATGTTATACAAGGCCCTTTGAGATCTCTGAAGAAAAGCTCAACAGAAAGGCACTGTGTTATTGTTTATTTTCTAACATGTCAGCAACTTGGATGCAGCAGGAAGGTCCCTGGAGGAAACACCATTTTTAAAAATGTCTCCTCTGATAGCATCCTTTAAGAGCTATGACCCAGAAGAGGTAACCTGCTGATTTTCACCGCTCCAAATCTCTGTCAAAGAATCACAGGGAACAACTACAGCCCTAGAGTCCATCCACCTTCCCTGGCGTGCAGAAGGGCTGATCCAGCTGGATGCAAACCACCACTGAAGGGCTGCTAATGACATTCAATTCTCAGTGATGTGAACAGAGGATCTTCCCGTGGGACTGAATCATTAGTGGAAGAGATAAATGAACAGATAAATGGAGTGTTATTCATACGCATACCCAGACTGCTCTACAAGCATTCCTTCTTGAGAACAAGTAAGAAGAATTGTGTCACAAAATAACACTTCTTCTGAGTGGGCACATGACTAATACCTAAATACAAATCCAGTTTCCCTGTCATTCCATTGGAGAAATTAAATGTTTGCAAAGTGAAAGGTATATGAGGGTTAATAGGATTAAAGTTCTAGTTTCTGTATAGGAATTATTTGTGTTTCTTGCTCTTTGCAAAGTATAAGAAAAGTAAAATTAAAGAGCTTTGGCTATAACTCTATTCAAATGGTGAAATATATAAAAAAGTCTCTACCAAAGTACAAAGGCATTTTGGATGGCTGTTTCATGTCTATCATCTGCACAGATGCACTTTGCAGAAATTATATACCATTTAAGAATTTGCCAGCTGTACAGCAAATGTCTCATACTGAGGGCAGGAATATACACAGACAAGTAAGGCTTTCCACTGGCTGGTCTAATTTTATTCAATGCAGTTCACTAATGAATAATTTACATGCTAATGTAAATTAGATCAATTACTGTTTTCATTTCTGTGAAATCATTATTATCATTAAAACAGCTCATCCTTACAGAGAAGGAATGCACCTGTTCCCTGCTCCAACATTAGGGGACACTACACATTATTAATGCCAGATAGAAATGGGTTTTGCCTCATACTTAGATCTACTTTTCTTCCTCTCTTGAATCCATCTTTCAACAAATTTGCATGCAAATTAAAACTCTGTCAATGATTTTGCTTTATCTTCCAGCTTACCTATGTACTAACACACAATTTCAGAGATCAAGTCACAGAAAAGCCTGACATAATACTTTATACGAACTTACTGAAGATATATAATGTAAAAACACAGGTGTTTGTTATTCTCAGTTTTTCTGTTCAATGGATGACAGACAAGTTTTAAAACTTGGTAGAGAACAGGCTTGTATTTTCTCTACCTCTTAAGAAGAAAATCATAACAAGAGTAGATATAATAATGAAGAAAATCACATTTGTTTAATTCCAAAGGATAACAATTTGTTACTCCTGTGCTTACTTTGTCAGCTACAACTTTTTCTTGAACTCGCATAAATAATTATTATTTAACAAATTGGAGTTCACTTCAGAGATTGAAACAGAGCTACAGCATCAGATGCAAATAAGAATGTAAGAAAAAAGCACATCCACAGAGTCATCATTATAAAAATCCACAGAGCAAGATGCTTTTATATAGTATCTCTGCATCAGAAAGGACCAATGATTGGACTGATGATGCATTAAGATAAAAAGTCCCAGGGAGTAAGAACTGCGTGTCTGTTGTCAGAATGACACATACTAAAAAGCTCCGGGCTAAGCTGACTGGTACCTTGCCCAATGACATTAACAGGTTACGTGAGCAAAATTCATCTCAGTGAAATGGCAATAGATTTTTCATTAAGATGTGTGAGACCTACAGCCTGGAAAACTTGCCCAGAAAAATACGATACAAAACAAGAACCAGGCAACTTCGCTAGATGCCTGACAAACAGCAAAGCTACAGCATCATACTCAAATGTCAATGTTCAAATTCTAGAGCACAGAAAGGGTTTGTGACATATGCCCATGGGTTAGAAATGCCAGCGCCTACTGGCAGCAGATGTGATACCTGCAGATGCAATGCAGAATCTGACCTCCATGTAACAAGTTGCAGAACATCAATGATCACCAAACACAAAAGGATAAGAAAAGAGGCAGCAGAAGCAAGGATGAAGTAAAGCTTCTGACATTCCTAACTTGAAATTTCTGTGAGAAATGTTTAAAAGCGTGCATGAGGGTTGGCTTTGTTTTTAAGTGCTTAGCCTCACGTGAAGTCATGGAGAAAGCCTTCCTTTGATCTCACTTAACCTTGAAACAGGTCAAACATGCCAAGGTGCTTTGCGTGCTGCCCTCCTCTTTCACACTAATATTAACACGAGAATTAGGATGACTATGTCTATACTTTATAGAAACTACAGTAAAGAATTTTACTCCGTTAAGCTCTAACACCTCCACCTCTCAAGCAAGAAGTTTTAACACTATTTCCTAGACTATTTGAAAACATTCCAGCAGTTTTTCCTATAGCAAGAAAATCCACTTAAGAGTAAACAGTTCATTTCATTTTCTTTCTTTACAGGGATTTCATTCAAGCAAGTCCCATTTGTGCAGACAGCAGACATTCACACTTAAGGATATCAATTTGTTATTTCTTACTCAATGCTACATGGCTTGTACCTTTAGCTGGGTAATACTGGCTTTTCATAATGGCCTTTCACACTTCACATCAATATAGATATGGCTGTGGTCATGACACGCTATTACAAAGCAACCACTTATAAGAAAACTTGAATTAGAGTTGAGAAAAACCGTGAACAGTTGTGCTTCTCTCAGTGCACGGAGAAGCGGGAGGACAAGGTGTTTTTCACGTTTCTAGTCTAGCTATTTCCAGCTACAGATGTACCAGTTCAGGCTCATATGGTCATTAGAACTCCTCAGTAGTATCTCCAACATAGAATCATAGAATGGCCTAGGCTGGAAGGGACCTTAGAGATCATCTAGTCCAACCTCCCTGTCACGGGCAGGGACACTACCTCTCGACTAGACCAGGCAACACATGGGGACCAAGCGGGGAATCGAACCCACGACCTCGGTGTTGTCATTGTTGTCAGCATCACACTCAACCCACTGAGCTAAATTTGAGCAATGCCTGGCTCAAAAGGATAGTGGATTGTAGCCAAAGATTTCTGCCTACTGATTCTACAATGGTCAAATTAAGACTGGAGTGTTGATTTCCAAAACTGCCACGTGAAGACATGAAATTCAAATATCAGTACAGAGGTTTAATATACGTGTACAGGAAACACACGTTGGGTTTGTTGTGTGTGTCACAAATGCATGTCCAGTGGTACTGTAATGCATTTATGCAGACGTGCCTTTTACAGACTACTTTGTGAAGGCCAGCTAACATGTAAACATTGAAAAGACTCTTCAAAATACGAAGACAGAGCTTGCTGGCCTGCTGTGTATTTGACTTCACATCTTTTAAAGCGTAAATAAGAAACTCTCACATATCTACAGCTAATGGAATGCACAGAAAGAAAATATTTTCACTGAGGGAAATGCACAAATGACAAATACAGTAAATGGCACACACCAAGAAATTAGTAGCTTCATAGCTTGAAGCACAGCCCTTGACCGTACAAGGATGTTGAAAACAAAAAACCTGAACTGGCCATTTCTTTCTAGGACACAAAACCAGTGATCAAACAGCCACCATTTCACTGCAGTTGGACAATCATACATGCAGAATAATACTTTAAAGAAACATCTAAGACACTCGGATAACTTCCAAGTTCTAACTCAAGTGATTTAACCTAATTTGAATTGCATTACTTTTCTCCCTCTCTGAATATTAATTGGGGGTTTTAACAGATAGGTTTTCTGTCAGTGAGATGAAAGTTATGCTTGTCAGCTAATGTTTACAAGTCAGTCTTCAAGCTGAGAGATAAATTTAAAACCATTACCATACCACCAGTTTCAAGCCAAACTTAATATCATATCGACTACTTTGCAGTTAACTTGAATTAGAAGACATTAAGCAAAGATACTTGGCTACAATAGGAGTTTGTAAGCTTCAGCACATTGTCCAGTCATACTACAGATTTTTGGAGTGGGAAGAGGAAAAGCAAGTTCACCAAAACATTCACATGTTGTAATTTCACATGTTCAGAGTCAGGTTCTTACTCCAAACCCACTAGGATGCTCTGCTCAGATCAGTTAGAGACAGCACAGTACGATTTCATCATCTTCTGGATGTTATGGCTTGCTCTAGGCACGTGCCGGCACTGCCACTTTTTCTCTCTGCTATTTTTGGCCAAATTTTCACCCAGCTGTATTCTGGCTGAAATGGCCAGACAATTCAAATGCCCCTTCTCAACTGAGCCTCTCTTCTCCAGTGAGAGATGACAGTAACAGCAACCATAGGCAGCCACGACATCCTTCAGCTTGATACTCACCCACTGCCACCTTGACACCCTGGAAGGGTTGAATAAGAGCTACAACGACAGCACAGGTGGGAGCTGTGCCAACTCCACCAACAACCAGGGAGGATTTTTCTGCTGTCTCTCAGTAGAACTCCCCAGCGCCCAGGTAGCACATTCAGCCCACGTGCTTCGTCTGAGAAGACAAGTGCCACGGCCATGAGATCTCAGGTCACCTCAAGAGCACGACACGGTCTAGTAGGTTGTTTTGAGAAAACACGCCTGGGCCTAGTGAGTAACCGGAGGAGATAGGAGAAGCCTGAGGCACTTTTCTGGGCCCATGTGAAGTACTAAGACAAAAAGAGAACTGGGTGATTTATAGTACTTATTTATCTTGCAAATAGTGCACATCAGCTTCAAACATTTGTCAGCCATGACTCAGTTCATGGTGACAGGTAGAAAGGTCAATGTTTTCTTCCTCTTGAACAGAGCAAACTGGAGCTGCTAAGAGAAAATCAGTTTTCCAATTACTGGCTTAGCAAATAATAATCACTTTTATCCCATCTTTGGCTTGAAAAACCTGAGACTGCTGGGAATAATGAATTGGATTTTCAAAACCTGTAGAAAATAACTCTAGAAAATACCAAACAAGGACTATTTAAAAGCATTCAGAATTAAGTAGGAAAGAGAGGGGGCAATGAAGAATACTGTTTGAGGCAAGTAGGAGTAGAAAGAGACACCTGGTGTAGTTTTTCTAAGCTAAAACTCTATTTATTTCATTACTGGTTGTAACTGTAATTCAGTTCAACAAGTTCCAGTTACTTTTTCTCCCATATAGTACAACCTTCCTAACATTTTAATAGACTATGTCACCACAGATGCTAGTATATTCATTTTTTTGGATTGCCACAATACTTCTAAAACAAAACAAAAAAAAAATCCATCCTAGAAGAACTGAAGATATTTAATGTCAATGTTGCAGCACTAAATGCTGATAAAAGAAATTCCTTCAAAGCAGTTTGGGAGTATGGAAGGAATGGTGAGATTTTTATTTTCTTACCCAATCTTGGCAATTCTATGACAAAGCAGAGGGGTATTTTCTGGTTTTCATGAAAAATTTAAATAGAGGAAGGCAGGTGTTTTCTTGACCAGCTCAGATTTGAATGCAATAGTTAGCAAAGCTTCTTAGTATTACCATTCAGATGTACTGCTTTTCGTATGGCAATAAGTTTAGCAATTAATTTTAGCTAGACTATTTTATCACACCAACGTCATAGTGGTGTTGTGATTCTGAAAGATAATCACAGATATATTGCACTAGAAAAGCTTTTCCCTTCAGAAAGACAGGGGATATCACAAACAATTCTACCCTACCTACGGTCACAATTTCAGGTAATTTGAAGTGGGAGATTGAGTTAACAAATGATCTTTTTGGAGAAGTGCAGGCAGAGTTTGTCCTTTGGGAAAAACTATGAAATAGGTAATTCATTTTGTTGGGTTCACAGGTGTAAGAGCTTGTTCAGAGACAGACTGCAATTTAGAAAGTGTTAGCTACCAGTATCCAAAATTATATTTTAGGGGGAGGAATTTAATGTAGAGGTTTTAAGTATGTTTATGCCCCTCATCCTGCTGTTTCAAACACGAATTAAATACAGACAACAGCTAAATCCACACCTGTGCCAAGTGGTTATTTCAGTTGTTTCTTCTGCAGCCTTTTGATTTATTCCACTAAAAAGTGTGAGCCCCCTCCACCTCCTGCTCTCTGATATGGAATATTATTTTTCCAGTATCTTACAACCTGTTTGTATTTTCTATGCAATGTAAAGAATCATATTGTGTCTATCAACCTTTTTAAAAGCACTCTAAGTGGATTAGGAGTTCAGAGAATGGGCCAAAAAAATGCCATGGGCCAATACTATAGCAGCTGTTAATTTTGTTCTAAACCCCATTTGGTTTGAAATATTTCAGTTTGGATTATTTCTGGGGGCAGACAGGCAGAAGTAGGTAGAATCCAAATTGCTTCTGCCAGTACAATGCCCATCTCATACTCTTTCAGCAGCCAGCATAGGAATTAGTTCATTTTAAATTGAAATTATCTTATTATAATTTGGTTTTTTATTACCAGCTTCTGACCAAGTGAGGAAGTGCTTTCTAATATTCAGAACATGCTGTACAATCCATTTCTTTACACACAATTTTAGGAAAATATTATGATCAGAGAATTATACTCTATTTTTGATTAATTTAGGCTAGTAACAGAAATTGGGAAAAAAAAAACCCAGACAGGATTAAACTCAAGTTTTGGTGAAATTATGTCATGAAATTTGATTCACCATGCTACCTGAAATATTTCCATAGTAATTAGCAGTTTTACTTTATGAATCTGTTTGCTCTTCTTTAGTTAAGCTATCCTAGTCCTGTCATTAAAAAAAAAAAACAACAACAAAACACATTTCTGAGCATTTAAACCATCTCCAGTATAAAATTTTGCTTTGCACTATAATATAGCCTAGATGAGCTTTTGACTAAAAAAATAAAAAATTAATTTGGGGGGGCAATTTCAATGACAGAACAGCAGAACCAGCAACAAAACTGCTGTGCACAGGAGGGAAAGGATGGTGATTAAATCGGGAAGGTTCCCATAGTCGCCAGCAGCTCAGTAGTCTCCCTTTGAATGATTTATGAGCTCTCTCTTGCAGCCTTCACTGAATTCTACATTTCAAAAACATGCCAGAGCAGCTGTTTGTAGATGTAACCAGGCTTTACATGTTATAAATAATGAAACTGTTATTTAGATAGCACCGCACCCAAATGATTTCCTCGAACCAAAGCTGTTGTACAAAGTGCAGAAGTCGCAGCAGCTTTGTTTCAGCGCTGACTGGAGATGACTGACATATTATGAGTGGGGAAAAAAAATCCCAAAGTTTTCCCAAGTCTCAGCCTAACCATCTTCCAAAGCCTGGCTTCCCTCAGACTATCACAATTGCAGAAAAAGAAATGTACAGCACTAGAATGTGTAGTTTTGAGGAGGCTGTGCTGGCTTGGCTCGCACAGGTCTGTTATGCCAAAAGATAACTGCTTAACAGCATTACTTTTTCCACAATATCCTTAAAGTGATGAAATGTCTAGAGAATTTAACCCAAAGAAACTGCCTGAAGGGCTGTGGCACCGAGAGGCATCAGGGCAGGTTCTGGGTCAGCATCGTTTCAGGGAGAACTAGCTCTGCGTGGTTTGGGAAACAGAACGAACAGGAGCAGGAGAGGTCCTTCAGTTCCTTGCGAAGGAACGTGTTCCAAGCAGTTTTTCCACAAACCTGACAAAATCATGGACTAAATACAACCATACAGCAGCCAACTGCCAGAGAAGGTGAAAGTTCCTGCTGTTCCCAGACAGAACATAAGCGTGAACAGTAGGAAGTCTGCTCAAGTCTAATTTATACACTGCTCCTCAGCCTGAAAAAAGCCTAATTTTTAAAGGAAGTGGGTTTTGATCTGTTCTTGGTCTTCACTCAGTACAAGGTTCTGCAGATGCAATTCATGTCAATTCATGCCGTGACGGTTTTAGAACAACGGAGACTGTAAATAATGTGGTGTTTTGTTCATTTTGGATAAGCCTACAAAAGGGGACTGTCTCAGATGTCTCAGATGAAATGAACCTTCATTTTTTAATGAAGGAGCAATCCTGCCAAAAGACTAAAGAAACAGAAATGCAGACATGGTTATTTCACAGGCTAACTCCTCACCGATGTCAAAGTAAGAGTCAAATTCTAAGCAAGTTTACCATTTTCTTAAAATCTGAAGGCAGAGAGGCAAGATGTCATAATTTGCTAGGAGGTGAGAATTTAACAAGGCTGTTTACTTCACACCTTCTGGCACCACCTCTTAACTTTTTACTATTTTGTATTCATTTACATTGCTCCTCCAGCATTCTATCCACATGAATAGTGTTCATTTCACGTGTGCATTCCCGCCTCCCAAGAAGCCAAGACCTGAAATGGAGGTGTAGCGTGCTCAAATCAAAAATGTCTTCCCATTTCTTCTGCAGGTCCAGAAGTTCCCTGATATTCCATAAACCCTGACACAGCTTACGGCAAACCCAGGATCCCTTAGATCTGTTTTGTTGCATGCAGGCCAGAGGTTAAAAAATAAAAAGCAAATATTGCTTATGGCTGGATCATCATAGTGAGAATGAGTTAAGTCTTTTCAAGGGGCAACTAAAGGAATATATAATTAGACAAAACTAAATTATATTAATGTTTTTAATGAAAGTAATCTGAAACATTAATTTCAGAAGCAAACAGACTGCATTAAGCTTTCAGAAATGCAAATGGCTAAAAGCACAACAGGATGTTTGAGGAAAAGCATACCATCTTAGTGTCATATATCTTATTGTGAGATACAACCAACTTTTAAAAAGAGGAAAACAGATGCCTTCAAAGAATTTACATGAAAATTGTCAGAATTAAGGAAGATCAATGAAACATACTGTACTGTATCACTCCATTTTCCTAGTCAATATTTGATAGACAGGTCTTCTCTTTCCATATTTATTTTATAACAATGGAATAATAAATAGGAAAGCTTGCATGTGCACGATGCCCTTGAGAAGTGAACAAATTTTTCATAGCCCAAAGAAAAAGCAGATAAACTTTTACCTTAATCTCCAGCTATATACCATTGCCTTATTTCCTTCTACCTCTCAATTATTAATTACATTTCTCATTGACATTCAAGGCTACTGGGAAAAAAAAAAGCCAATAAGCAGCCTATATCATGATATAAATGTGATCTGAGTGCCCCTTACCACATTCAATGCAGCAAAGTGACACAAGTCTTTCACCTAACACTGAAACTGTTATAACCAATCCAAAACATTTTCTCAGTGCAGTGAGACACCATCTTTCTCCAGTCCTGTTGTTTTCCAGCCCAAATGAGGACTGTGTACACCAGGCATGAGGAGAGGAATTTGATAAACTGATGATAAATGACCAACCTTCTCCTGACTTTATAAGGGATATTATCTTGTGCAATATTGCAGACAGGTTTGATTATTGCCAGCAAAGTGGACCGTGACAAAAAGCACAACAGCTTACAAAATAAATCTGTTTCCTCTTTATCTTTGATTCATATCTTTAGGCTTCACTGAAGAAATACACTTTTTCCCTTAGCACTTGTAGAGCTGTGAGTTCTAAGGAATGATCAATGTGTGACAGGAGCCACATACTATTTTGGGGCTCAGACAACCCGGCCTTCTAAAATCAGAAAGTTGCCTCTTGCATCCAAGTATCGCAAACAGTTATAAAGAGCCTGAAAGCAGAACTTAGCTGACAGTGTAACTTCACGAGGCAAAGATGTGGACAAGAGATTACAGCCTTTTTTTTTTTTTCTTCCCTACAACTGCTTGACTTTCAATCTCAGCTATGTTTACCACTATGGCAATAAGCATTTTTTGACTTGTAAAGGGATATAATTGACCTAGAACTTAGAGAGGAATTAACATCGCATTCTGCTGATCTTTCTTCTAATCATATAGCATTTATAAACAAACTAACACAGACACAACAAGTTGAAGAAGTGGGAATAGGTTAATATTACAGCTTCCACTTACTCTATGCTAAATCTAAATAGACACCATCAAAACCACTACTCCAAATGTACAGTGGGATCAAAACATGGTGCATTTCAGAACTGTCTCCCAGAATCTGCAGATACGACGGGGAAAAATGCTGAGATGAAAAATTAGCTAGCTGGAGATAGATGTGCCTTCTCTGCCAGTGTTCCTCACTAAACTCAGCTTCACAGACACGTCCTTCTCTCCCTCCTTTGTTAGGATATATTGCCCTTAAGCTACTGGTGAGACTGACTGGAAATGCTGGTGTGTGACCTGCCCTTGGACAACAGGGCCAAAGTATTTCACTCTGTCTTTTCAAGCATTGGTAGTAAGGACCACACTGAATAATGGATAATTTCCATACACTGTTCTAGAACTTTGCCCAAGCCACCACTGAAGTGGAATCTTATTTCACCACAAGGTCTCTACCGTTACCTAGGCTGAAATAAACCTGAATCTCTCCAATTATGCACCAAGAAACCACCTTTACCCATCATAGTGTTACAGCAATAGTTCTATACAGCCATGAGCAAGGACGTATGTGCGTTGTTGTTCTCCTGCGCTGTTTGCTCCTCTTGCATATTTGGGTGAAAAATGATCTCGGGAAGCTGGTGTACACCAGTCATTATTTACTGACACCCTGGCCATTATTTACCGTGAGCATCACTACCTGCTTCTTGGAAACTTATTTATAATTCTCCTCACTTTCACACCGTGACACCAAATGATGTATATGCAAACCGATACCATTAATACTCACCGTTATGGAAAATAATTTGCAAAATAAATACCAAAGAAAATAGTTTCTAAAATAGGTCGAGACATTTCGCAGTGACATTCAAGAGGAAAAGGCTCGTGCTTCATTGGAATAACAATAAAGTACTCAAAATAAATAAATAAATAAATACATAAATAATAAAAGCACTCTAAATCACAGGAAAATAAGAAGGAAAAAAATGAAAGTTTGTGTATAAGTCAATGACTTTTTTAATGATTTGAAGGCATACTGAAAGTGGTGGTTTTTTAAAGATAAGCCAGGTTGAAGTATTATCTATTACATCTGTTAAGAAAATCAACCATATGCTCCATGGAGTACTGTATATTTTGACATTTATTTTCATTCTGTTTCAGAACAAAGTGAATATTTGGATGTTTTGCACAGACTAAAAAGTCCATATTGTTTCATCTAGAGAATGTTTACAATATTGAAGGTCAAAATGAATTATGACATGGCTTATTCAATATGCAATGATTAATATTAATTATTACATTTAAAATCTGAAACTAAACAAAATGAAGAGTTAAAGATTATAAGAAGAAAATAAGAAAATCTAAATGGTGTGTTTTCACAAATTCCTATCAAAAATACTGCCAAAATTGACATAGGCAATTAAATACTTCTATTCTGACAAGACTAGCTTTCTCTTGGAAAATTTACAATGGAAAAGCAGAGATTTCATTTTGCTTCATGTATTTCTCAATGCATGGGAACTCACTGATCTATTTGCCAGCGAGGTGAGAGGCCAAACATACCCAAATTAGAGAAAATGCCTGTAGTGGGCTGGTGAGTTGACATTAAGAGTTCAACACAAAATTATTTTTCTGTTGTGTAGCCCCAACCTCCATGCAAACCGCTTCACACCTATTAGCATGACAGGGAATGAAGGTCAGAGACAGATGAGCTGTGTAAGGGGTAAACATACACACAGCCCAGCTCTGTCTGCAAATCTGCCAGAACTGTGGCGGAAATAAAACCGTGCTCATAATCACAGAGAGAAAATGAGTCAGAGAAAGAACGAATACATGTGGTTTTACCCAGCAGGAACTTTCCTCCTAATGAAGCCTGTCTGTGCAATTTCACACAGAACTCACTCTAAACTGCACCTCTCACCACTGGTAAGTTAGTGAAAATTACTGCTTGGTCCACGTTCTTCTGCCTTGTGGCAATTAGGCTTACTCAATTTAAAGATCATTTTTTCTTTCTGGTTCTCAGGAAGAAGGGAAAGAAGTGCTGCCAACCTATCCACAGAGCTTCAAAACTGCATTTGAGAATAGTGAAGCAGAGAAAGTCCCAATTTAATCTACTGCAATACTCATTTTGAGCCAATCTCATTCTTTCCAATTTCCTTCTCCTTTTATAACGGGCACCCAACTATGAAAGCCCTAAATTGAGAATAATGAATCAAATAACCTTTGTTGTGTAATTCGGCTGAAATCTTCTCTCAGCACTGCTCCCCACGATGCTATTAAACCTTGGGTGTGTCACTGTCCTACTCCACAAGTAATGAGTTTTGTCATCCAATTGGGCAAGATACAGGGACATGCAATTAACAACATAGGAGAAACGATGGCATTATTGACCCTTCCTTTGAAGGAGTTCATCTCTCTTAACAGAACTATTGACATCTAAATAATCCCAATTTCATTATCTTCTTAAACATTCCTAATCTATTAGGTATAAAAAATAATCCACAGGCAGTGCTAAGATGCCATTTAAGTAAATTGCTGTATACAATTGAAACATAGGTTGGTGCTTATGTGCCTTACTCCAAGAGTAATGGACATTATTTTCATTTTTACCAGGTTTGCTTATTATCAAGGGATGCAGCTACATGTGTTCCATGGGGAAAGATGTTATTTAGGTTAAACTAAAGTACTCCTCCTGGTAGAGTGTTATTAAACTGAAGAAAGGCAACAAAGAAAAAGAATTAGTCTTCTCTATTATGCTCTTATATGTTATTTGTTTGAAAAGGTGGCTAATACAATTCACAAATTGAATTTTTTGTAATGCACTTAGTATCTGGATAGAAGTGTTGCTCAGTTTTCCATATGATATATTAGCAAAAATGAGCAGCAAGAACCATGCAGTCTCTGCATTTGCCATTTCCTTGCTGAAATAGAATTGAAATTTGGCATCAACACTGTCTCTGCTCTAAAGAAAATGCCACTGTTAATAAATTAGTTCTTTCTATATCTGTCTGTTGGATACAGACCCAACACAGGGGCAGAGAGTCTCACGGTGATATTAAAGCAATTATGAAAAATATCAGTGTAACTAAAAGTTCTGTATGTATTATTTAACCAAAAATACAAGGTCTGTAAGTATATAGCTTCTGAATCTCAGTCTACTAGGAGCAATAAGTGTAAATAGTTTAGATCTCAGTTCAGAGAAGCACATAATCACATTTCAGTTCTACTGAGGGAATGGTTCAACAAGTACAGATTTCTTGAGTAATGACATTTTATTGAATAGTGTGATATGAAGGAACCTATTTTTTTGTTTCTCATACATTTCTCTACATCAGCAAGCTATAAAGTCAAAAGGAGCTAGGCCCCTGAATATTCAGGTGTCCAGCCAGATGCAAACCAGAATGAACTACAAGTCCAAATGGCAATGTAACATTCTGAGAAAACTCAAGTTATCAATAATGATGAGACATGACCTCAGTTTCAATTTTAAAATTGTGAAGGGTTTGATATTTTGTTGTGTTTTTTTTTTTTCTTACACCATCAGGCTACCTACATAACGATTTTGATTACACTTATGAGATAGTCATATTGTTTAGACCATGTCCTCTTCTAAACCTCAATGAACCTCAACAGCCCTTCAAACAGAGCAGCAAAATCCAGTCTGTGCTATTCATTACTTTGAGTGGATTAGCACTGCTGCCAAAGATTGACAGTAAACTAGTCTGCTTTGTTCCCAAGCCAGAAAATTTTAATTGTTTCTGCTTAGGCAAAATTTAATAGATGTATCCGTTTCCCTTCCAGTCCATTATTTGATTAATAAGGGCATGAAGAAGGCCAGGTGTCCTATATAAGTAAGTTGTTGAACTAACAACTGGTTATTAAATACGCAAGAAAACATCAAGAAGGGAGTCTATTGCCATGACAATTAGAATCAACAGGCTGCATGCCATTATTTCTGGAAAGCCTGAAACTACAGCCCAATACTATAGCTGTCATGCTTTGATTGAAACAGCATCAGCACTCCAGAAAGGTTGTTTTCTAGTTTAAGTCTTGCTCTATTTCATCATAAGCATACGTGGAATTTTACTGATATACTGATGCATAGTGCTTATGTCTATTCCATGAAGGGCATGTATACCAAGACCATGTCTGCCATGAAGATAGCATAGAGATCAGTATAAGATCCTAACAGCCACCAGCAATAGCCTTCTCCTGTCAGCCACCAAATCATGGGGGACAGGACACTAAGTCTGAAGCAGCACAGTTCTCAGTTCTGCTGCCGACAAGAGCAGCTTTCAAAGGTCTTTGGCACCTGCTGTGAGGCTTTGTGCAAAGGCAAAATAACTGTCAGCATGGAGGTGTGATGATATGGGAAAATAGCAGAAGACAACATATGGGAAGATACAGACAGCTGTGGGATTTTACGTGAACTAATTGTGATTCATTATGCAGACCAGGGTGAACAACATCAAATGGCTGGGTTTTAAGTTTACCTGAATTACTATGAGCACAGCTTCCTTAAGTGACCTTCTTGCTTTACCCGTCATAACCTACTCTGTGGCACTTCTGGCATCACATAGCTAAGGTTCCTGCATTGTTTTTCAGTCATGATTAATTCCTTACTGCTCCTAGTACTGCACACACCCTACTTGCTCTACACTTGGCCTTTCTGCTTGGATCTGTGCACCTTCAGATTGTGCCATCCCAAGGAATTTACGTCTTTTACCACAGTAGCATTGGGGCACTACAGCTTTGCAGTGCATCTTATAGAAGTTTAAAAGCAGAATCACAGCAGTTTGCTAAAAGGAGAACTCACAGTGAGAGTTCATCCATCACACGCACATGCTGATCACATCCTGCTTGCTCTCCACTGGATCTGTCACTGAGACCAAGGGTTGCCATGAGACTTAGTTGTTAGCCAAAGCAGCACTCTGACCTTCAGAACAAGTTATTTCAAGACAGGAACTAGTGCTTCTAGTAACTCAGGTTTCAAAACAAGCCTGTCCTGATCCTGGGTGGCTTAATATTCAATAATAACATGTTCAAAATACAGCAGACTTTTCAGAATGCATTGAAGGACATTCTGAAGACCTCATTCCACACTTTTAAATGGAAGCCTGACTCAAGAGAGTGGATACTACCCCTGAATACTTACATGACAGGGAACAAGAACAGATGAAGTGGTGGACCACCTAAAGTCAAGTATGCAGTATCCTACCATTTAAAGAGAACAAAAAAAGGAGGAACCTGCAAGAGAAAGAGAAAAATACCAAGCAATCTTCTATGATCACATAGAAAAACAAATGCTTACAGACAACAGTACAGTCCCTTCTCCTGCACAGTGACACAACAGTCCTTCATATACTAGATACCCTCATCACGCATTCTCAAACCTTGTGCAAATAAACCTCTGGCAGGATCTACCATTTTCCAGGAGTAAGACATAAACTGCACACAATCATAAGCATTGTGTGGGTTTCCTGGGGAGCATTGAGCAAACAAAACTCATGAACAGATGCAGCTGGAATTCACTGCAGGATGTTTTTATTTGCCTAATCGGAAGGAAATAAGAATCTGTTTAGAAATTCCTAAACTGTATCCCTGCTAACAGCTAAGCCTTGGATCCTATGTCATCAGAGTAAACCAGGTTTGTGGGGTTGTTTTTAAGAAGGATTAGAGCCGATGGATTCATCAGTTCAAGGACTTGAAGTTCATGGAGTTGGTTCTCAAGGTTCAGCTGTCATGTCGTTGTGTTATGGCCTCTATATCCCAGATTGCTCTAAAGGATTCCATCTAACAGAACAGTCAAAACAAATACTGCAGCTGAAGCTGCAACTGAATCACTTAAGTGATGGCAGTAAGTGCCCATAAGACCTGACTGTTAATTGACTGGTAAAATCTTGCCATTCTTCCAAAGCTAGATGCATTTTAATTGGTTATCATCTTATAAGCCTCAGGGTTGTTTTTTCTGCAAAACCAAGTTCCCAAGCATCTAAACTAAATATTTTCATTGCTTCCTTTGACTAGTTTTGAAGTAGTCATTTTACAAACTTCATTATATTTTATCACTTGAGGCTGTAATTACTCCAGTCTGAAGAAACTAAAAGAAAAATCCATTACCTGAGGTTGGAATGCCTGCACACCTTTCAACTCTACAGAATTTTGAAGGACGGATAAGAGTTATTTCAATCCCCATATCTGATTTTCCTTCTATTTATTAGCAGCTGGTTCAGAGAATTAAACCATCTGCTCTTTGAAAAATGAGTATTGCAGAAAATAAATAGTTTAGCCTTGGCAGTAAATTCATCCAGACTGCAACTTGTCTTACCATTGCTGCTCCTACTAATAATATTACACAGCTAGAATATTACATCTGTCAAGGACCTTCATAATTGCTTTTAAAAGTGAGGTATATTTCAGATCAAAACGGTTATCCAGTTCTGAGTGAACTCTGTGCTTATTTTTTCAAATGTCTGAAAGATTGATTTCCTTGTAACACAGGTTAAGTGAGTAAAGCAGTAGGCATAGATGTTCATTACTTCAACATTATTTGAAGATAGATAAATACTAGTGGAACAGATTATAAACAATAGCCTTTGTTTTCTGCTTGTAGTTTATAAAAAGAAAATTCTGCAATTTAGAGAATGCAAATTCTGAGGTTTCCACTTGGCTGTGCAAACCAAGCAATGGAAAGAAAAATTTGACTTCAATAGGCATGGAGTAAAATCCCACATATATAAATGATAAATAGCTCTGACTGGAAAACTGAAGATAATCTGTTGTTCACTTTACAGTTGATATTTCCAGCTAATATCCTTCTTGCTGTACGACAGCGGGCCGCTCAGCTCAGCGTGCCCCATTGACACTTGAAGCAAGTCACTTCCCATTAGCTTCTAGGTCTGTAAAAAAGGAATAGTGATGCCTTTGAAATTAGATTTACGGAGAGGCCTAGTCAGTATTACTGCTGTAACACTTAGTACACGTCACAGCTTATCCCAGAACCTGCAGGTGTTCGTGCACAAAATACTGTGGGCAGATCGAACTCCTCTACGTTCTAACCTCCCAAACTTCTGGTTGATGGTACCACTGGTTGCCTTGCCTGGGGTTTGACCTTGCAACACACAGAGCCACTGAAAACTGCATCTTGTAACACTGCGCTGTTTTTCCTCTTCACTTGCAAAACCTTTTAAGGATTTCGAAAGGCATTAGGAGGGCAGTAATCTTCACAAATTCCTTCTGAGGTAAAATCTCTGGTGAGGTAAAAGGCAAGGATTTTCAAATGTGAGCGCCCAGCATTATCTTCTTAAATGTCTCGGGATGCAATGAAGGTGTCAGTGGCATCCTCATCACTTCTGAAAAATTAGGCCAATTATTTCACTGCACAGCTTCAGAAACCTGCCCTGGAAAGTGTCAGCCTAATATTGATTGTGGCGAGTCACCCATAAACAAATTTAAAGGCTTGGGAGCAGCACAGATACTTCAAGAGACTGGAGACAGGAGCAGAGACCGAGATTTTTTTCTTAAGTCCTGTGAAATGATAAAGGTGCACCCTGTCTTGCTGTTCAAAGCACAAGGTCCAAAGCACCTCCCTGCTTCACCCCAAACCAGGCAGTCTGAGCTAAGTTGGCTAATTCCTTTCCTCCTGCTCTAGGCCTGGAAACTTCTCACGTCCTAAACCTCTTTCTTACACAAAAGCTTTCATGAAAGCACTTTTTCAGGTTATTTTCACAAGGTAGCGCATCTCAGGCATAATGGTTAGAACTCAATTGTACCATTGCCATTCTTGATGGACTCTCAGCAAGGAAAACTGGAATGAAAGCCTCGTATTGCTTGTATTGTATATACTAGATACAGGACTTTTCAGAATCTATAACATTACACAAGATACAAAATATTTTTTCTGCTATATTTCCTGTCTCCGAAGAGTAAAAGCCGACAGCACTCTTAGCTTTGGAGAAAACCAGCAGAGGACAGGAACAGGTATTTCATGCAGTGGTCACCACTTTGGCTGAGGGGATGAATAAATATACCAAGTTTCTTTCAGGCAGTGAACAAAGATGAATTACTTGAAAATAAAGCAAAGTGAAAAATCAATCTGCTGAATTAAAAAATATGTTAATATTTTAATTGACATATTGCATGTCAGCAGGAGTAAAATGAAATAATCTGTCTTTCCAAACACATGATCATTTGTGTTGCTAGAAAACTGTTCCTGTTTTTTTAAAGAGAAGAATGTCCCTCTATCCTTCGCTATATATGGAATATGCCATCCTTCTAATGATATAACTATATATAACTACACCAGAGAGAATGGAATTTATATTCATGAGATACAGATGGCTTCATAATTCACTAGCAATGCAGGCCTGAGTGAGTAATTAGGCCTCCCCTATGGAGCAGAAAGCTTTGCAAATCTCAGTGCAGTTAGTAAATAAGTTACCTAAGGAGACACTGGTCCTCGTAGCGGCTCTGTTTTGACCTGCTCTGTGACATTGGGCACCTTTTTTCCAATCTCTGTTACACATATTTAGACAGACACGTTTCAGCTTAAGGGAAAACTGTCTCTCAGTTTAGCATGAACAGATCTTTATTTTGTTTAAAGAATAATTGCAAAGGTCCCAGCTGTGGGATAAATCCAAAAATGTAGTTGATTTCTCTGAAAAATTTTAAGATATCATCCAATTTTCTTTTCAAGTTAGTGAAATTCAAGCTCTCCATTGAGTGAAACATAAAACACATGCTCAGTATCAGACATTACTAAGACTGCAGAGTGACATCAGTCTCAAGTCACTGGACTAACTGAGTCAGACACACACTAAAACTTTTGCTAAATCAGCAAAACCATAACTTGCTGAGATGTGTAGGAGGCATCTCTTATTATCTCCCAAAGTTGAGTTGATTCTGTTGGAAAATTTAACAGTTTTCATCAAGGTTTTGAGAAAGCAGTAGAAACACATGCATAGTTATCAGGATATATCCCAATGGATATTAAAACACACAGAAATAACCTGAGAGGGACAGTGAAGAAGCACTATCTGCATCTTACACAAAAGACTGAGGTAGCACGAACTATTTACTAGCTGCCATATATATATGCCTCAAACATAAGTCAGTACCAAAGAGTTAGCTGAAAATTGTCATATATTTCTGAATTAGGCTTAAAGTTTAGGACATCAATAAACTTTTATTTCAAATCATTAAGAACTCCCCTATGCCTAGCCTTGTAGGAAGGTAATTCATATAGATCGGACCAAAAAAATCTTCCACATTTGAGCTGTGATTTTAACTCACTTCTTCATTTCTAACTTGCTCCACCAACTCCAGGCTAAGTACTCTCAGCCCCTACTAGAAAGGGAACTTTTAGCAATTCTTAAATGTTTTATAAAAGTGAACTTACAAGTATTAGTTCAGTAACAGAACACCTTAAGAGAACTTTCTGCACCGTTTCTGCTAAAAAACGGAAAAAAAATAAAAATCAATGTTTCCTTACTCTGACATCTATCAGACAGTTCAGATCTATAGCACAGCTTTCTAACACCTTGATGTTGCATAGTTAAAAACACAGAAAGAACACAGTATAACATTTCTATTTATAAAAGACGTTAGAAAAAAAAGACTGCAAAGACATATTTAAACTTTTACTTAGAAGAACTCAACTGTAGACTACCCTAGTACACAGAATAAAAGCAAGGGGAGACTTACATCAGATCATTGAAAGACACATCTTCATAAAGCAAAACCTCATCTACTGGACAAGCACAATAAAATATTTATGGAATTGTTTCACATTTAAAGATAATTAAAATGTTATTACTTAATTCTCATCTTCACAGTAAGGTAACACTCCACACCACAACTTCCTATCCACCTCTTAATAGACAGGCTGTACATCCCTCCCTCACGACAGTTTACAGGGACAAAAATTAAGTGGGTGGGGTGATGTATAAGCTCAGCTGTGATCACTTAACTTGGGACTAATTATAAATACATTCTGCTGCCTTCTGTGATATTTGAGGTAGTTGAACAATTTTAGTTTATAGAAATGTAAGAAAGAGCTTTAGTAGTATAGGATAGAATGCCAGTTATGTAAGTCACTCTTGTATTTAGTAAGTTAAGTTAAGAATAGACTTTTTTCTTTGCTTGTGTATAGCCTGGCTAACAGAAACAAGTTTTCTTTTTAAGAAAAAAACAGGTAATCAGTAAAAATAACAAGAAACGTGAATTTCGGAGGTTTCTTAATATTGCTTTTTAAGTGAGCACTTTCTGCTCTTATTACATAAAGTGATGTCTTTAGAAAATATTGCTAATATTTTGCTAAGACTTCTAAACTGATAATGGATTTTCTATAACTATTCAGCTATCACCTGATATAAAGTATTTTCAAACTAAGAAATTCTATTCTATTTTGAGCTTACTAAATTACATCTATGAAATAGTTTCCATTTCTAGCTATACATTCCTATCTTCCTTGAAGCAACTATATATACATATATCTTCAGCTATGCAAAAATACAGAACTTTCTCATTTAAAAGAGTGTTTCCAAAATCTATTGTGTTCTCTATATATTATAAGGATTAGGTTTACTAATGTAATATGTTTTATGATGTCAATTAATACACACTAAAAAAAAAAGAAACTAAATAAACTTATTTTTTTATCAATCTTTTCTAAAGGGGATATGAAGCCTGATAGGCTTCCAACAAACAGGTCAAAAAGAGTAACAACCAAGTTCAGGTAAAAGTTATTCTTGAAAATTTTTTATGGTAGCTACGGACTTCTCCTAAAAAGACAGCAACAGAGGTTACTGTTACTACAGATTGTAACTAACTAGTAGCATCTTGGGCAGAACAAGTTGTGGAAGAGGAAGGAAAGAGTCTAGGTTCAAGGATCTGCTTTTCCTTCTCATTTGCTCCGCTCTGATTTATAGAAAACTATACATCTGTGGATGCAGCTGCATCTCTTTAAAATTCAAACAGTAAGCAGGCTCTCTCATCTTGAAACAGAAAAGTGGGAATCGGTTTATCTAAAGAGAATATACTGCAGCTTGCTTTTAAACCAGCCTTTTCATCCTCCCTTTTCCAGAGGGTTATGTTTTTCAGCCAGGATCACCATCTAGCACAGTGGCAAACCAAACGGATAATAATTTCAGGTTGAAGTAAACAAGGGAAAAAGATAACCTCGTAGGAAGGAAGATCACATTTACACAGATATACCCGAGATGATAAAATCAGGGGGAGTGTTATAGTAAGAGTTAGTAATACAGGAGTATCTAAATTTAAAAGATACTGTCTGGAGCATCATTTTCTCTTCACAGCTGCAGTGAATCAGAAAGAGATTAGGAAGATGTAATGGGCACTCTAACCTGTTCTCCCAGCTCCATGGGTGGGAGACTCCATGGCTTCTGCTATCAGCCAAACATTCAAGGAAGGCATATTAACTCTTATTTATTTTTTGGCTTCAGGATAATTTACTTAATGTGAAGAATAGACCTGCAATCAATCAGCAGTTAGCCTAGTTGTCACAGACTTTCTTTCTCCCTGATGGAAAGATGATGATACAGGTCAATCACTTTGCATCAAGTGGCCTTCTGTGCAGCAGCTGGTGCCATACCTGCTTCTTGCTGGTTTTATTACGTCCAAGGTTCTGTAGTGAATGTCTGGGCCACTGCTTTGGTTTCTGTCACAATTTCTGCCAGTCGGTTCAGTCCCTGACATTTACTTCAGATAACTGACAGAGCTATGAAGGGGAAAGATTAGTTACAGGACCTAGTTTTCTCCCTATTTATTTTCTTTGGCTGAAATATTTGAAATCCTCTAAGGATAATTTTTAAACATCCTGGTGCCCTTTATAGAAAGAGACCTAAGAAGATGATTAATTCCTAAGAATGTGATTGATACCATTTGATTTCAGTGTAACTTCAGCACATATTTAAAAATTAGCTATATTTGTGTTTGCAAATGCTTAGCCCTGTAGCTCTATTAGAAGCAAACAGGATTTGTATATGTGAGCTGTCAGCTTATTTGATCTGTGCATTCACTCAAATGCTATTTGCGTGCAAGTGCAATTACACATGTAAAATGCAGAGAAAAATGGATCAAGCAGGTTTGGAACATCTTAAAAAAACTCCATCCTTACTGTATTTTAAACTAGCCTCTTCAGAACAGCTAAAATAAATGCCAAGCATAATGTCCAGAATTTCCAGTGGAGTGAATATAGTCTATTGGTTTACATATGATTTTGGGGGGGTGTAACATTTAAGCTCTTCCCCATTGCTTTGAGTGACCCTGAGAAGAGCAAATGAACTTTTTCTGTTCCTTGTCTGTAAACAAAAGATCAAAGGGAAAAAAACAGAACCATAACTTCTATCCTCAGTTGATGCAGCAAATAATTGTGGAATGCTTCAAGTGTTTTGAGATCCTTGTTTGAAAGAATAAGGATGAAGTAGTACCAGCAGTACAACTGTAACTAGGCTCCAGCAGTGTTAGCTGAGTGCAGGCAGGACTGAGTTGTGACCCTACATATATAGCATTTCTTTAAATAAAAACAATAATCTACAAAACAGAACTGCATGCTAGACCATAGGTTCCCCTTAGACTCCTATTATTTATTTGTCTTAAATGGGCTTTTGACTTGGGATCTAGAAAACTCCATATACGCTGCTGAGGCTGATAGTATTATAGCTTACTTCTTTAGGGCTGAGAAGTAAGCAGACATTCCTCCTGTCACAGATGACATTAAAGATACCATTAAAGATCCCTGACATTAAAGATGATTTTTTCTGAAGCAGTCAACTTTATCCACAGTGTCCTTACCAAAGTCCTGTCACGTTGTGTGTGTTCCTAGTCCTTGTTCGTACTGTTGTACATACCAGCAGAATAATAAGGTGAACGTGTCTAATATCTTGCCTAAGGCTGCTTACACTTAGTATTTATACACAGTGTTGAAGTTATCTGTCATTCTGCCTCTTTCTTTCTCTTTTTTTTTTGTAACCATGAAAGTGAACTTTTACCAAACCTATGAAGACCAAGGTTGCCATGAAAGAAAACATGAGGGGAATGCTACTTGCAAAGCAGCCACGTTTGAGAATATTTGTACTTGCACACAGAAGAATTGCACAATTAAAACAAATCAATCACTGGAACTGCATACAAATTCAAGTTACCACAAAACATACAAATCATTTCAGACCTCTGAAAAAGGAAACTATCTTGTAAGGGTTTAGGGAAACTGAACAAAAGTGCAAGAGAAGATGTTTTCCATATCTAGGAACCTCTAATTTCAGCAGTGTTCTCTTGATACACATATTTTTTTCAGCCAGAACAAAGGAACCCTGACTCTGCCTAGAAGAGTGTTTTGCTTCCCTAGAAGTAAGAAGGTGTTGCAGTAACTCTGAGTACGCTGTGCTCCATTCCCTTCACAAGTGGAGTACTGCATTTTCAATACGATTATCATAAGTGATAGGATCTGATGCCAGTCTGGCACCTGCTGGGTAAACCGGTGCTGTAAAACTTTGGGATCCCTTGGCCACAAAGGATTTAAAAACATATAGACTTAACTTGTACAATCTCACAATTAGTGCTGATCAAAAAATGAATGTTTTATTTGAGTTTTAGTGGAGATTTTGGGGCAATACTGATCTGCTCTACAAAATAATGGAAGTGAATCTACTAGAGATTTACTGTCTGGATTAATTCCAGCTCAAAACTTTGGATAACCTATGTGATATTTTGCTTTTTATGTTTTTAAGTGGACCACGATGATCATCCTAAACTGTGCATTTAAGCGTCACATTTGTGGTTATATTAATTTATTTATTTTTTCATGTGTCATGTTTTTCCAGATATTGTTGCCATTCAAGTTTCCTATAGCTGAACCAGGAATTCATTTTACAGATGCTGAAGCAACCACTTGCCCATATATTTTGTGCTTGTTTCTTGATAGGTCTAGACATTGCCTTTCGATCTTAATAAAATTAAATCAGCTTACACAAACTGATGATCCTACTCCACAGTCCATTTTTTTAACTTTAATTTTACATCCCCTCAAGGCTGTTTTATTATACAATGAACTCTTTAGTATTTTTCTTTTTTGTGCTTTATGTTCCGAATCATTGAACTGAGACTGTGATAAATTGCGATTCTATGACACTTTGAGTTCAATTTTTTTCTAAGTAAAAACTTCTGATTTGTTTAATAGAACCAATACACTACACAGATCTTGCTGCACTAAGATGCTCAAGTAATTCAAAAAAGCTTTGGCTGCTTCAGACAAATGAGGTTTTGTGATGGAAAGCACAAACCCAACAGCTCTGGGCTAGGCAGGGTGTGCACAGGGGCGGTGGCACGGGTACTCTGGGGAGGTGGTACATGGTGCTCTGGGCATAATTGCCAGGAGGGCAGGTAACTGAAGCCAGGCTTACTATTCTGCCCCAGGGTGGTCCACTGAGCTGGCAGGTACAAAACAGAGGAAACGCTTAGTTCTTGGCAGTGGCAGTGCTCCGCTTCTATGTCCCATTACGTACTTCCTACTAATACCAGTAGACTTTCATTCCAGAAACCACCTAACACCTTCCAGCTTTTCTTGGGTCTGAATTACAAAAAAAAAAAAAAAAGCACCAAAAAAAACCCCCGAACAAAACAAACAAAATCCCCAAAGAAAACCCATTAAAAAACCTCCAACATGTCAAGTTGGGTTTGCAGATTAAATGGCAGGAGGATTAAATGCAGAGGCAACCATGAAAGCATCTTGTACAATCACCCAATACACATAATTTAGCTGAGTTTAAAAAACTCCACTCTGTATTTAGACTGCTCTTTAAATCCTGGACACCGTGTTCCCCAAGTGATGCATTTTCACAATTTTTGTCTTCATTTACAGTGTAGGAATGTTCTCTGGCATTAATGAAAGCCATTTACGTGAGCCATCATTAGCATTTCAAAATGCCCTGAAACAGTTACTGCTCTATTGGTCTGCAGAAATGGATCTGAAAATTGAACTCATGAACATTACTTTGAATACCCTGAGTCCCATCATAATGTTTCATTGTATGGACCTGGCTATTAGTACTTTAGATGCTTAACTAGGTGAGAAATAGCTCAACTCAAAACATCTGTCACTTAAACTCCCAGATGAACTACTTGACTATAAAACCAATTTACACAAATCACTGGAACTATGTTAGTGATACAAAAGAGATGCAGCTATAGTAAATATTCAGTATAAAAATCATCAAAAAAGGCCAAAACTGCAACTGAATTTTTCCACTACTCAAGTAACAATCCTGAGGGGATCTTCTTCAAGTGGATCTATTTCAAGTTAATACTTCATGGGTATGTCTCGCTACTTCTTCATCAAAACAAATGTCCCCAAGTTATCCCCACTGTGCAATATGGGGAAGATCATGTTTTGAAGAGGATCATCCAGTCAAGGGATACGAGAAAGATACAGTTTTCCTATTTAGCTATCATGTGAAGACAGCTGAGTTGTTTTTTTAGAGATTATAGTTGTGTTATTCTTTTTCTGATTGTGTGTTCTTTTTCTGATTGAGATTTGAGAACTCCTCCCCATAGCAAGTCATGTAGTGTGCACTGAGCACACCCCAGACAGAGCAGTCCTAGAATTTACTCCTTTAATTAAAACTTGAGGTGGATATACTATTTCCTGGCTTTATCTGTTAATAAACCCAGTCGTAATAAAAGCTTCTCTTTGAACTTGCGCAGCATGTGGCAACAACTGTAGGAGCTGGCTGTAAAAACCCCCTGACTAGCACTAGTGGTCTATACACATATATTGAATTAATTATAGCAATAAAAATATAAAATGTGTAGATTATGTTCCTTGGTATTTCAGTGGGGATCAACATGCCTCTCTTCTGAAAAGCTCACTAATTAACTATTTGTTTTTACAAGTATGTAGCTACTCTCATCTCAGTGGGTAATTTTCTAAGCTTCTCTTGATCAAAGTCTTTCTGTTTCTAAGTGACTCACAACACTTTGAATAAGAAAGGGTTAAACTTGCCTGGCTTTTGTTGGGCAAATTCAGAAGACAGTCCCATACATGTGTGCTGCAGTTATATCCTTATATTGTAGTCAGCTATATCCAGTATGACTGTGCAATGCAACTGGGTTTACTCCAAGAGCAATCAAATGCACAAGCTACACAGTGACACTTTTTTTTTATTTTTCATATATTCATTTTTTAATAAATTCAAAAATTGCTCTCTGGAACTTGTTTCTGTTCTGGTTTACAAAACCCGTGTTCAAAAAGAGTTGTGGAATTTCAAACTAACTCGGATTTTATTCAATGTTTTGGCTCTGTTCTTAAGCATTTTTTAAGTTAGGAACAATTGGACCATTATGAATTTTATACAAGTCAGAACTTCTCAGCTATTCTTTATTTTTTCAGGAAGAAAAGCTAAATTGTATACAGTAAAATATCTCCAAACTTAAAACATACTGGTCTGAAAAGACAGCTGTCTGGGCTGGTTGCTTTTTATAACCATAAAAATACTACACAGAACAAACTTTCAAAAGAACAGAAGTACTACTCGGTCACAGTGGTTTTTTTTTAGTCAAGCTTATTTATGAATATATATTTGTTATGGAAGACTATTAAATTTTAATATGAGTTTCCAGCACCCGCAGAACAAATGTACTACCAGTTCAGTAACCTGCTAAACAATCCCTGCCTCCTCACCTCCTTCCTCTGCCCAGTGTCACAGCTCTCAAAACTGAAGAACAAAGCTGGGTGTTCAGCCCTGCAACTTCAGGACAAATAACCTCTGTAGTGGGTCAAAAGCTATCCACTAAAGTTTGCAGTTCTTTGGAATAAAGCGTAATATGTTTAACTTCACACTATTACAGACATTTCCCTTTTTGTAGAGTACTTTTTTCTATGTGCAAATTGTAGAGAGCACAGTAGGACTTTCAGGGGGACTTGTTCAAGTCACTGGGGTTACACAAATGCCTTATTAACTGTACTGAGAATTGATGTACTTGGCACAATTAACTTGTGACTCCATTACAAAATGCTTAAGTAAAAAAGCAGACTAACAGTTTAAACAGAGAGGGTTTTTTGAAAAGAAAAAAGTTAAAACCATACATTAATGGAGATGGGTAGGAAGGTATTTGCTTTAACCCTGTTGTGATTGCCCTGTGACAGAAGCAAATGTACTGTACAATAGGTCCAAAATAGATTGAAAAATTATGTCAGTAAGCCTTCTAAATTCAGACTGTTTGGCCAGGACAATTCCTAGGTTAGAAATAACAGTTGTCTTTTCTTGTCCAGTGCAGGTATAGCTTCTAAGTGCAATAATCTGCTTCAGTTATTAACTGGACCTATGTCAGGAGTCAGCAAAAGTGTCACCAGGTTCTGTGCTGCACTTTTGAATGACAGTGTATCTAATAATTTAATCACACATTGTGCTTTGTGCTCTCCTATGAGTTACTCAACACTGTCAGGCCATGTGCAAATACTGCAGTGATCCTGCCTTGATTAGTCACATGCTTTTTTCCTGTCCTTTCTAATTTATAAATCAACACATCCAACCTGAGAACAAAACTGGCAAAATGATCTATCCAACCCCAATGCTTGCTAAATGACTAATGAAACACCAGGTTTTGGTTCAAAGTAGGCCTTCTGTAGCAAGAAAGCTACTTTCTAAAGTGTTCCTTTTTTTTTCGGTGTCCATAGAACAGAATAATCATGAGAAGCAGAATTCTGTTCCTTGATGTTTCCGTAACAGGCAGAAATTGATGGTTTGGTTTTGACAGCTTTTTTTTCGAATCTTCTGAGCATCCTGACGTGTTACTAACACCTCTCGTTCAAGTTCAAAAAACAAACTTGAAGAGAACTTGTTTCAATGTAGTTCTTCAGTTATATGCTACCAAAAAAGGACATGAAGTATGTCCCTACTTTTTCTGTAGGAAAACAATTTTAAAGGGTATCTCTAGGTTCAAGTAATCAATTTTGGAATCCATAAATTCTGTCAGAAAACTTAGCAAGGTTTTCACAAAAAATGAAATGCTTGTTGCTTGTAGTGTCTTTCTGCAAGACACTACAAAGATTTGCTATCCAAACTGCAGTAAAATTAATGGGAATCCATTCTCCAAAAGTTTTAATTAAAAACAGTACGCAGCAGGATAAGGGGCAAAGGAAAACATGCAGAGTAAGGTCAAGTATGTTGACTGCAGTATTTTATACGCTTCATGCCAGTGAGTTTAATTGTTCACTGAAAGGATATTAACATTTTTACCAATCCAAACAAAAAGTAAATTCATTAGTGCCATGAGAGAATCATTATCAGATTGTCCACAGGTAGTTATGCAGCTAATGACCTGAAGATGGGAGTGTAATTAAAGCCTTCACTCACCCTCTTCACTCACTCTAAACTCCTTTCCTGTCTCTTCATTTATGTTCCATTCATTAAAACTGTACAGATCATTAACTCATTAATAACTGCAGAATGCAGTGAAGTAGAGTGTATTTAACGTCTCCTTAGTTGTGAAGTATGTTCCAACGCTGGGGTTATAATTTTTCACAACTGCTTTTAGAGTGGTTCTGTCAATGAAAGAAGCTCCTCAAAAAAACAAATTACTAACGCTAACAGGAATTAATATGTCACTGTCAAATAGCAAACCTGGCCACCAGACAAATAAGGGAATGAACTACTATTCTAAAACCATTCTTGAATTAAATGGCTGTTTCTAAAGGTGTATCTCTTGCTCTTTACTCGTACCATTACACAGGACAAACTACACAGGACAAACTACCTGTGTCTTTTCACCAAGATGGGATATCATTAATAGAACTGTGACAAAAATGGACAGAAGTCAGGCAGAAAAAGTTGGGGGAAAAAATGAAATCGTTTATGCATAATAATTAGTTGCATAATATAATGTGTGATGGAGGGTTTTTTTCTCAAATCTGAGATCTGCTTGGGCCAACTGAGGAATCTGTTAAGACAAGCACCTTGCCACCCAATCCTGCAAACCCTACATTTGCTCAGCTTCCACTCAACTCAGTGAAAATCTTTTCAGTCAAGAATTAAAAGATCTCATAATGAAAACACTATTTCAGAGCCATTTGATTTCCTCTTGTTATTAAAAGTCCCTTTAAGGCCAGGAGATAGACTTTAGGCAACAGCTCAGGAGACTTCAGGTCAGTCCTTGGCTATGCGCTGTTTCTTCTGAGCATCCTTGCCTAAGCTCCGGAGGGCCAGAACTTCAAAACAGCTCCCACCACCCTGACTTCAGGAAAAACATCACTGCTCTAATGGGAGGTCTTCATGTATTTCTCTGGTTATATAAAATACAGGTTGCAACAAAATTTTGCTAGGTGGCAGAATTACTATCTGTAAGTAATTACTATTTGTAAGAGGAGGAATTACTATTTGTAAGAGAAGGAATTCTTATGGAGGTAGTGATGTAGTAATACAATACTAATTTAGCATTTTGCTTTACATTGTGTGACACACCTGAGGTGCATTGCTGTTATTCATAATTAAGTCACTGACGGGACAGATCAGTTCATCCAGATCAGACTATTGGCCTTTCTCTAGAGAGTTCAGTTAGCTTTAAAAAATAACTATACTTTTATAAGCATCATAGCAAAAAAGCTAATTAACAGAGCACTTAATCACATTTTGGGGCACCACTACATCAGGTATAGATGTCATTTTCATTAACATCCTTCAATATTTGTATTTCTTAAGACTCTGTAAAAAGTAGTTAATAGACTTGAGAAGAAGCGATCATTTTCTTGCTGAACGGAGCCTGCGTGATTAAGTGTTCAGTCTCGGGTAACAGATGAATGCAACAACCTTTAAATCCTTTCCATACAGACAAATTAATGTATTTCTCATAATAATATTGCTGGAAAACCAGACAGGCCAGTGCATCTTTGTGACTTTCTCGGCATGAGTCAGATTTACAACGCTGCACTGAGAAAACAGAAAGGGCTACGATGACAAGTTGATAAACAAGCTAAAATAATATAATTTGCACTGTGTCATTTGTATGCTGTCAGCGTACATATAATTCCAAAAATTACCGTGGGTAAATCCATTATAGTCTGCTAAGTACTGCTGCTGGGTACATTGAGTCCTGATGCCTCATCGTGCTTTATACCCACTAGCAATTTGCATGGCAGAGCTACTCAGCTCTTAACTGAAAGATGAAAGTCACACTTCCTATTCCAGTAGCGCTGACACTTAAATTTGATGTCAATGTTGCAGCCTCATCCTAATTTCAAAATCCCTTGCGCTAATAGTGCTTAAGCCTTAATTGCACATTTAATCATAAGAATTACAGAATCACTCTGGGAAGTTAGACAGAGAAAAATGCAATGGACATAGATACTAAAGCAAATCAAATAGGAAGGGCACAGTAAATAACTAATTTTCTATTTTACAGAAAAACTTAAACATGTTTTTCAACCAATCAGCACAAACATTGAAATAGGAGATCTATGTAAATATCACCTTTGTGCTGCTAAATGCCGTGTCCTTACTGTAAATAAGTATCTAAAATTTGGCTGTTTACCTACAATTCTGAAGTGACTGAGGGACTTACTGCCATCAGCTAAACTCAAGTAATGGAGAGGGAGCTTTGTGTAGCTGGCTTGGTTTTTTTTTTAAAGCTCTGCACACAAAAAAACCCCAAACCACATAAAAAGTATTCTGTATTTGAAGGGAGACACATTTTTAACATGGTAATTAAAATACTTGGCCACAAACAGAAAATCAATCCTATCTACATCATCTCTGAACCCAACACTTCCAGACTATCAATGAACTTGCTAAATTACTATAATCACCAAGGAAATAAATGTTATAAAGTTTGTGAAATCATGAACTCAAAGTGGAAGCTAAGATTGTCAAGAATGTTCAGTGTTAATACTGAAATGTCAGAACTGCAATTTATATATCAGTGCATGGATCTCACACTGCATAACTATTTTGAGAAAAATCAAAGACAGATTTTGAGCCCAAGCCCGTAGACATTAGAGAAAGTGCTACTCCATGTGTTACTGACACTTCTTTATCCAGTGAAAGACTTTTTATTAGGTCCATAATGCATAACAAATGATAATTCCCAGCTGTGTTGATATCAATATGATGTTCCATAAGGTTGTGCTTCTGTATTTCCTTGAAGATTTTCATCTGATGCCCTGCTGACGTACTCATTCTTTTAGTCTCCTAAACAACATCTGGCTTGGCAATATTCTAAAACTCTCGTCTTCCATTCCAGATATAAGACCAGCCCAGTGAAGTGTGCTGTAGCGATCATGGTTTCAGCTTTACGGAAGACTGCTATGCTCTGAAATTATTTAAAACTTCTTCCTACCTTGAATGCATAGTGTGGTAAACAGATGAAATCTCTCCTGAGCTGCATGCATTATCAGCAGCAAATCTGTGCCTTCTTGTATAGAAAATTAGATAAAGCATCCACTTTGCAGGCCTTTAATTTAATCTGAAGACTGATAACATATTGCTTCCAAGCTTTCTTAGAAAAAAATCCCACAAAAGATAGACAGGCCATGCTAATGATATCTGACAGATTTTTGTCCAAGCGAATACCCTCCAATAACGTATTTCCAAAACAGCAAGTACTTTCATGGCTAATATATGTTGTGAATTAAAAGGACAAATGACAGGCTGTGATAAAAAAATGACATGCATAATGACCTTTTTTTCCCAAGTTTATTATGAGTCCATACCTCTCAAATCAAGCTCATAATCAGCTTTGTGGGTTTTTTTGTGTACGTGCTTGCTTCCACGGGGCAGTTATCAGCAAATCACTGTGATTCACTGCTTGTAAAACTTCATAGTCTGTTAAACCGTGTTCACAAAGCAGTGCTGGTCCATCGATGACACAAGGATCAGCTTACACGATCCACCAGGCTTCTGTCACAGAACAACCCCATGATACTGTCACAGCTACTCAACTTGCTGTGGATGCTTTCCTGGCTTGCATCTGATTCTGCCTCTGATGACATTCTTGAGAAGCAATCCTCTGCCTCTCGAGGCATGCTAAAACATCAATGTACCTGAAGTAATTTTACAGGTGTTTTGGGTTCTTTTTTTTCTTGGAGGATCTAACTTGCAGATCACTGTGAAAGTCCAGGTCTTGATAGTGCCAAACACTTTGGTCAAATCCACTGATAACAGACAGAACAGAGAGGCTAGTCTATGCTTTTCTAACAGTTACCTCACTGGCTGCATCACCTGCGTTTTAAGCTATATCATGAGTCAAACAGCATGTACTGGACTATGTTATTCTCAGTAAAGCATTCTAGTAGTGTGCAATCCAAGATAAGGTAATTCCATCACCTGTGTTTTAAGCTATATCATGTCCAGCATGTACTGGACTATGTTATTCTCAGTAAAGCATTCTAGTAGTGTGCAATCCAAGATAAGGTAATTCTCGCTGTTTTTTTCTTTTTCTTATAATTGTCAAAAGTAATGAAAGTGGGACATCTGAAATCCTGCCTCTCCTGTGTCTTCCAGTTCTAGGGGACAAGGCAAGCTCTGTTTTTTGAAGGAATAGAGGAATACATACAGCTAATAACAATTGCCGATGGGAAGTCTCAAGCAAGGCACCAGTACACTGCATTTTCTAACAGACTGGTGTATCCATCAGTTCATATACTTGATTCTTTCTTAGTATTAGTCAAGCTTTTTAGTGACTCTGAACATACCCATCTCTCTTTGCTAGGTCTTTTATTCCTTCTGACAGCCCAGTAGAACCTCAAAATGAAAGTTTTTGTATTATTCGTAGAAAATAGGCATAGATCCCCACAATGTTGCCTGAAGCTCCACAAATGCTTTGGTGGATTTTCTTCCTTTGTAAATATTTTATAACTTTGTAACTGTTTGCTTAGCTTGCATTAGTTACAAAGTAGGTTTTATTTGGGTGCCTGTCCAGCCCAGTGTTGCACACGGAGCCCTCATTCTATGATCAGTCCTTGTGTTTCATTCTTCATCAGTGACCTTTCATAAATCAATCTGTGCTCAGTTTTGCTCTGACACTCATGAGCTATGAAGTCACCAAGAGCTTGCAGACATAAATCAGGCTGCCAGGGCTCACTGTGTGCTTATTGTTCATGCAACCGCAGTTTGAGACAAAACCCAGATAAAACATGATACAAGCTCTACAAGCAGGAGGATACTACACTCTGGGCAACAAAACACATTGTATATCATCTTTGTCCGTTTTAAAGGTCAGTGAATGGGGTGACACACACAATATTCAGAGCCTAACAGCTCACTCCCAATTTTGGGACCTATCGGGCTGTAAACATGAAATAAAATATTTACAGTAAACAGACACTATTTGTGTGATCTGTTCCCTGCTTAACACTTGCAACTCTCACCAGTTTCTGGCAGCTGAAGATATTCAGCATTTGTAAATATCAAACAACTCTTTCATCTGTTTATATAGAACTGAGTTCTTGGTCTGGGAGCGAATCCTTAGTAACACCTAGAAAAGTACCTAGGCCACAAGCTGATGTGTAAAGGTCTCACATAAAGTAATATAGATAAAGCAGCCTATGTTCCTTTCCCCAGATAGGAAGAAATCTGCTACTGGACTAGCGGAAGGACAGGCAGAGCTCAGCCTTCATTCAGCTTTAATCTCCTACTGAGACCAGCCAGGCCAAAACACAGCCTGTTACAGCCCCAGCGTGCAATATTTCTGCCCAGTGTTTTGAAAAACTTTGGACTTGTTGCATATATGTCATGCAACTTTTTTTATTTTTTTTTGTGTGTGTATATGCACAACGTATCTGACACAGCCAAGAATGTTTGTGTTTAGTGTAGATGTACGGAGCTTCCCACAAAAGCTGGACTTCGTGTGCAGATCTGCATCACAAATACCTCCAAGCAACAGCTATCATCTCTACTTACACCAGAAAATGTCTGAGATTTTCAGACGTGGCAGCCCAGTAAGAGCTCCTGGGTGCATAAGTACTGTCTCACATTTCCATCTGCTAGTTCTATCAGACACAAATTCTTCAGAAAAATCACTGGACAATTTTTTCCAGCAGAAAGAGGACACATGCAAAAGCACTAGGCATACAGCATTTTTTTTATATTTGAGAAAAAGTTAACACCTAAACTCGTTATGATTCCTCAAGATAAAGACAAGATTCTCTATTGGTATTCTGGTGTAGTCTTGAGGGAAAAAAAAAAGAAAGGGAAAAAAAAAAAGGAAGAGAAGTATGGTCAGTTCTGTTATCCTAGAAGTCAAAAGCAGGCTGTAGAATGGACAAGCCCAGCACTGTTCTGGTCCAAATAATTATTTAATCACTGAAAGAATTACAATGAATGCCATGAAATGTTTTATTTGAATTATATAGTATAAGCAAGTAGAACTATATCCCTGCTTTCAGAATTAACTAGTGAGCTCTGAAAACACTACTTTGCTTTGCACCTTTCACTTTGTGTATCAAACAATCACATAACTCTTAAAGCTCATTAAATGAACTCCCAAAGTCATTGAAGAGATAATAAACTAGGTTACAACACTGGTCTGGTATACAGTTAAATGTCTTTCATATATCTTTAAGTGGTTATTAATCTCTGAATTAGTTTAGAATACATTAACCTTCAAGGTAAATTAGATCAATCAAGAAAATGACTCACAAGACGAGGTCTACCTTTTTTGCTCAAATTCAGAGTGTGTGCCAAGAATGTAACAGCAATGGGGAGAAAGGATTTAAATGCATCTTTTGCCTGAAAGTATGACATTTATCATGGGGATGGGCATTCATATCCTTCCTGATGCTTATGGATAAAGTTGTTCCTTAGGATAAGAGGAATCAATGACCAGACAAGGATAAAATGTTTATAATCGTGCTAAAGGAGAGTTATGCTGTGAATGCAAATGACATGAAGCCCATAAAAATTAGGTGTAATCATACCCTCAGCTCAATTTATTTCCCACTCTGGGTTTATTTTAGCCTTGCTTATGATAATTATAGAAGTGTCTGAAAAGCATATTCTGTTCTATTTTGCATATGGCACACAGTCCAGACACTTGTCACATTCTGCTTCAAAACTACTTTTATCTTCAACTTCTTTACTTCAAATCTCACAGAAAAGAGGTACCTAGAGACTGGTGGGAATTGACCACCAGTACAGTCACTATACATAGTGTCACGATGTGCATTGTTCCAAGAACCTATGAATTCAGTTTATCCACTGTTTTCTAAATGAATATAAGAATATTAACACTGAGCGGCAAGAAGACTAAACTGAAGTCAAAAGAGTTTTAATGTGAATGACTGAGCTTTGTGGTGGTTTAAGCTAATGATTTATCTTGCTGTTACAAAATGCAGTGCAGTTATTCTGGCTTAGCTGATGAGTGATAAGTCATCAAGACAAACACAGCCTCCTGTTTTTGTGAGAAGGTATTTAACAGTTTTTACAGCATACTTCAGAGCACACCAGTGATCCGTGTGACTATTTATAATGTTATATTCCAAGTCTACACTTAAAACCCTTAGCCATGAGAAATGTCACAAGGTGTAGACTACCTCTTATGGTAGTTAACAAAGCATAGCATTTGTGCATAATCATAACATACTGAAAAACTAAAGGAAATTGGTATCCTAAAAGCCCTTCCCTTGGCTGTTTTAAAACTTCAGACGCTGCAGCTTGCCTTGACATCAGGATATCTAGAAGCACGAGAATTACAGTGCTGATAGATGACATATTAAGATGCAATATAGTGCTTTACAAATGGACAGAAAAATCCAAAACATAAATCAGACTACTTTTTAATACCAGTATAGCATGTTCTGAAGAAAAGAAAACGCAGACAGAACTTGCAAAGGGCGATCTAAGAGCATGATGTAAAGGAAGTAACACCAAATATGAGCTTTGGTTTGAAGATACTGCATGTTAAACACCTGACTTAAGAAAGCATTTTGCTGTTACCAAACTTCTGAAATATTTGTATATCCCTACTGTATTCACTGAGACTGCTCACAGGCTGGGCTTAACATGCACTCTTCAGCCCTTTGTTGAACCAGAACCTAAAGGCTGGAGCCAGCCTTTTTTGCCCCTGGGGCACAATATGGCATAGCCCAAGGAACCTCATTTAAACCGTTCCTGCACACTACCATTACCTTCCAGCAGGGTCAACAAATGCTTGCATAAAGCACATTATACCACCGCCAGATGAACATGAATATTTCTTGTCTTAGAGCACTGTGCCCTCACAGTCCCCGAGAAGTCACACCAAGCAGACTGAAGGGGAGCCAAGGATCCGTGTCCTGGTTGTCTCCAAGGGTGCCACCTTCTCGAGGGGCATCAGTCATACTGGTCGTGAGGAATTCCAACGCAGGAGAGTGAACTCTGCAGTAGAAGAGTGAGATCTAGCTACCACAACCAATTCCAGCTTCCCTTAAGCTTATGTTTGCAGACTTTAGCACTATAAACGCAGGCAACCAGATCTTGCTTTGGGGTAGACCTCTAGAATACTGCAGTTATTCAGCCCACAGGGCCACAGGAATCTGTTCCTCAGCTCTCCCTTTCTGAGCTACACTGCACCTGCTGAGATAATGTTCCTGCTTCAGCCTAATTGCAGAGAATTGAGTAAAAGCTTTGTCCTTGTGCATCATAGGAATAAAAACTGTATTTCAGCAATCTTGTTGCAATCAAATACAAGTCTGAATGTGCATGCTCTAATTAAAATTGTCTGTTTCTTTAAAACAAATCAGTTTTAATTAGCATTCTAATTGAAAGCCTATTAAATATAGTGATAAATGCTTAGAGATTATTTAAAATCTTGACACCTACGTGATGCTCTACAAAGCTTTGAAAATGAATAATTCACTCTTGCAATAGCTGAGACAAGTAAATACATCTAGTTAATCTGAGGAGAAAAGAACTTAACATCATTTTAAAAATACATATATTTAAAACAATTCATGAACATGCTGATTTTGGTTAAGTATTCAAAAACATGAACCAAATATCAGATGGAAAAGCTAACTAAAACCCTGAATCTAATCAACTTAATGGTTGCTATCATAGAATTGTTTACGTCGTATGAGACCTTTAAGATCATAGAGTCCAACATTAACCTACCACTGCCAAGTCCACCACTCAGCCACATTCCTATCATTCAAACAAGACCTACAGCATGGCATCTGTGTCCAGCTAAACAGGTTGCTTTACAAATCCCTCCTATTTTTAATAAAGCTGGCATGACAGCACTGGAGACCAAGAATTATTTTGTGGATTTCTTGAATAACTGGTAAAATAAAAAAGTCACTCTATTTGTGGCCAATTTGCAAAAAGAATGGGAAATAATGTGCTTGAATAAACTGCTCATTGTGAATTATTTATTCAGTTCTAGCAACTCTTTCCATGGGACTGCTTTCCTTCCTCTGGGTCAATTGCATATCATCCTGTATTTACCGTAACTGAAGAGGCAAGCCGAAGTTTTCTGTCACCCTATGTAGTGTCCATTGAAACAGCTAACGTGAATACACCAAAGCTACTTCATGTGCCAAGAACAGTGTTTACAACATTTCTGAATTCTCTGTGGGTGAACTGTCCAGAATGCTCTGTCAGTACACGTCAAGCAAAACTCTTGCTTAAGTTTTAGAACTCATCTGTCTCTGCCCCTGGCTAAACAGCTGGAATTCTTCCTCTGCTGAGAACGTAAGACAGACCTCGAGGAGCCTGAGGTCTCATTTGTGTTTGAAGTCTTGGTTTCACTGCACTGGTAACAGAGAGGTTATTAGTCCTTCCATGAGGATCTTCATTTTCATAATTTAATTTTCCAAATTCTGTACAATGGTGAATTCTCAGCTACACACTTCTATGACCTGCAAGCAGACTGTGTTTAATAACAGAAAGGAAGTCCTTCTGATAAGATTTATCCCTTTCACTTAAATCCACAGATTTCAATTCTAAGTTACCAGATGAAATTACTGTAAAACAGATACTTCCTGTGGATTTAAATTCCTTTTTCTTAACTACAATTCTGGCCTAAAAGTTACTTTTTAATGACTAATTCTTGCTTTGACAATGTCAGTATTTAGCTTCACAAAACACTTGGACCTTTGCTCTGACGTCCCTGGGGCATAGAGTATAAATATTTTTTTAAGTGAAGATTCTAGCACTGATTGGATCTTTATGAAAAAGACAGGGGTTTTATGATTATCTAAGAATAATGCATGTAACCTCTAACAGGCCAGCAGAATTATCGAGCTTAAACTTCTCTGTCCCTGGGCATAGAGTATAAATAATTTTTTAGTGAAGATTCCAGCACTGATTGGATCTTTATGAAAAAGACAGGGGTTTTATGATTATCTAAGAATAATGCATGTAACCTCTAACAGGCCAGCAGAATTATCGAGCTTAAACTTCTCTCAGTTTACAAACCACACTGCACTCAAAGGAGTATGCTCTGTATGCCTGAATACTCGTTCATCTTCAACTTTTATGAACTAGTTCAGATACAATATCACACAATTTTAACCTCCTCTAAAAAGTAAACCCAAAAGGATTAGTGTATAAATGTCAGCATGTCTCTACCTTGCTTCCTCTTTTAATGACAGCTGTACCTAGCAGGCTCTGGCTAAAACCCAGTCATCCAAATCTCCAGCTATTCCAAATACCCTTTCACACTCAAAATCTACCATTTCTCAGTCCAGACGAAACCAGGACAACTACTTGCACTTTATATCTTTAGTTACGTCACAGCTGTCTGTCTGTGTTCTACTCCTCCTGTTACAACAGTTAAAAGAATTTTCCCCTCCTTAGAGACTAAGAAACAATCATGCTTTTCTGTTTTAACATTTTGCAGGCACTAGGGATAGCTTATTTTTTTAGCTGTAATCACTGTACTGTATAGTGTTTTGGAAAGCTGAGATAAGTATTCCAAATACCTGCTTCACAGAGAACAGAGAAGAAATAAGATTAGCTCTTCTTTAAAGGCAGGAAAAAAGGGGGCAGGGGAGAATAAAGAACTCAATTTCAAAGAGCTGCTAAAAATTCACTTCTTCACCTGCATAATTACTTGTGATATTCTCTAAAATACCAGTATCGCTCTAGGGGTTTATCATTTGAAGTGGCATTTCCATGGTAGCCAATACTATGACTATAATCCCTTCCAAGCTTTTAAATGCTCCAATAAAGCTCAATATCAATAATCAAGGAAGTAACAGTTGTAGGCTTTACTGTATTTTTCATCTCATTATTTGTTATAAAACAGCTGTGTCCTTTCTTCTAACAGTAATGCCGCTTTGCCCCTTTTTGCACCATAAGGAAGAAAATAGGATGAGTAATGACATGTCCTTTTTCAGATTTTCCATTTGTCAAAAATAATTTAAAAAGTCTTGAAAATTACATTGCAGAGACATTAAAAAAGGTATACATATGACAGTCAAGTTTGAGGTTTTTTTGCAATTTCTGCTTTTGCCTGTTCTCTTAAAGAGGTAAGACTGATTACTGCTTTTTGTTATAAATCAGTATTCCTCACAGGCTTTAGTACTAATTCTGAGTCAATTTTAATACAAAGTCTAGGAAAAATGTAAACTATTTCCTTAATGCAAATCACATCCAAGTTTTGTAGACTTTGAGTTGAGACCTATTTGCTTCCACCCAGGCAGAAATCTTTGCATGCGCAGTCTTACATTCACCACGCTGGAGATAGTGGTAAAGTTTATGTTTAATTCACTTCCTTCCTCTAACCTCATGTGTCGGAGGCACTCAGTAATGGCTCAGCAGACAGGAGTCAACTCCAGTTCTGCTCCACACTACTGTTTCAGTAATGGCTAAGATCAGGAGCAAAGCTGTTTCAGATGTACAAAAGGCTTGGATGTCTGAACATACCATCTCTTCTTGTTCTCCACTACAATCATATAAATTCTGTAAAATTCCACATCATATCTAGGTAAAACAAAGAATTTAGAGGGCATGCCACAGCTTGCTTTGTGTGGGAGAGAGTCCCAATGCCATGAAACTCAACGGCATTTAATGAAGGTACTAACGCCAATACAAAATCCCAATAGACAACACAGGAAACAAAAAAGAAATTTACTTCTTCTTTGTGTTTCTATCCTAATTCCGCACACAGTGATTTTGTACAAATGCAACAGCAATGAATTCAGGAAATCTGCAAAGGTGTACATAAAAATGAAGCCTAGGTGTTTTTTCAAAGCGTTGTTTTTCCATGCGTGCTCAGAACCTCTTAGAGAAAGCTAGAATGGAACTCATTAACGCGCTGTGAACAGAAATCCCTGCTGCACTTCTGTTGTCTACGAAACACACTACAGGCACCTCTAACATTGCTGGTGTCGCCTTTTCACAGCAAGCTCTAAGCTGGTTCTTAGATCTTTCTCACTCTGTTGCTTCCAAATGGAGCAGAATAGCTGCAAAACGGAAGTAATTCTGGGTGGATTTTTATTTTTTTAGTTGTCGCAAATTTCCATGTTTGCTTTGTGCTTTAAATAAATTGTTCCTGTATAATTATGCAGACTACTACAATCTCACTAATTCAGTTCTACTTCGCAACCAAAAGACCGAGACAGCAGCATCTTCAAAGCTGAACTAGAACGTTCCCCAATCATTAATACGACTAACAGAATAGAATGTGACATAATTTGGATGATATAATTCAGCTGGGTGTAAGTGGTACATCGAACATGACAACAAACTTCACCATCTTAGCTGAAAAATAGTTGAGAATAAACTTAGATGTTCACAATGAAGAGGTAGTCACTGGAAATAGCCGAGTTGGGGTTTTTTTTTACATTTACAGAGGATCTCTCTAACTTGACCCTTTCAGAATTCATTACATGTAAAAGGAATTAATTTTTTTGAATTAATCAATTTTTCATTCTACATTATTTTAATTGTATAAGTAATTTGTTTTTCCAGTCCATCAATGGCATCTATACATCTGGATTAACTGAAAACCACACATTGCAACATGAAGCTGATGAAAGTAAAAGCCCAAATGTGAGTTTTTCAATGTGTAAGGAAGTGTGTGAAATATAGCCAAGCCTGACCTGGAGCTCAGTTCATTATCAACACATTAAATCTACTCTAGAATAAAAAAGCAAGCTTTGTATTCTCTGTTGTGGTACAAAGGATAAATGAAAACAGCAGGTTACAGACAAATTATTCTGAAAAATTTCCTAACTTTTGCATCAACTTTGACATCAGTAAGAACTTCACATTTGACAGAAGAGGGAACCGAAACCAGCATTTAAGGAGCAGAGGGAAAGAGCCTGTGATCTTTTTCCCACAAGTCCTGTTTAGTGTAAGGAAAGCTTTGCAAGCTATTCATATTTGCCATGAAACTTGGGAAATTCTTGAGATAATACTTATGCTAATCACAAAGTTAGCGCATATTGTCATAGCGACAGGCACCAGTTGAGTCTTCTTTATATTCCATCTCCACTTTAATATGAAATGCAATTTTATTAGATGTTTGTCATGTCAAATATAATGGCAATAAAATTACGTGTCAAGAAGTTCTAGCCAGTGACAATAAATAAAAGTCAACCTGATGCGACATTATTGTGCTGATGTCACCAAACATATAAATACATACAGCTTACTCAGCAGCCCATTGTCTTGTGAAAGTGTCACTTACAGTACACAGGGCTGAAATGCAAAATACTGGTTGGTGAGCATGAAAAGCAGTACGAAGGTTTCCTGTCTCATTTGAGAGACACGCGGTTACCACAGTAGAAAGCAACAGTATCATATAGGTAAAATACCAGGTGTTTGAAATTGGTTGCAGTCTGACCGCTACTGTATCAAACACTGAGCTGACTATAAACTTGTACTTTGTGCCCTCTAATCACTTTCAATAGCAATATTAAGCAAGCAGAGAAGAGCTTTCACAACAGAAATGAAACAGAAAGTTTTATTATTTTCCCCCAAAGTGCTAATGAAAAGTCTTGGGTGCAAAGTTACTATCAGTCCTTAGCCACGTACACTGAGATTAATAATTTTTATCTAAGTTGATTTACTGCTGTTTTGTACCCAGAGGCAGTCATCTTTTATACTTGCGTGCTATAGGTCAGTGACTAGTCCTTATCAGAGTCCAGTTTAATACACATTTCTGTCCTGATACCCAATACACAGTAGACATTTCAAATGTAAATATAATTTTTTTTAAAAAGTATAACTTTACCAAAGCACTATAAGTCTGGTATGCAAATCCTGTTAGCTACAGTTAACAAGCAAATCATCCAACCATGAGGATATGATGGACTTCTGCACTGTGCTGGAAGGGGTAAAACCTGACAGAATCTAAAAATCCACTAACAACATTTGTCTTCACTTGTGCTACTTGTTGTACTAAGGTTTATAACTTTTTATTACCTCTCTTTAACAGCTAGATGCAGGCCCTGTTTACTGTAAATCCGTTTCATCTCTTGCTGAGGGAAATCCTTCACAGCCGTTTATGTCTGTGTTTGGTGCACTGCGTTCTTCTGATCAACAGCTAACATTTAATAACAAAATAATTTGGTTTTCTGTGTGACTCATACAATCAACCTAAGGATAAACCTGGTTGTAAATAATTTCTGTCAGGCCTTATCATACCTATATTTATCCACATTTTTTTTCCTCTTCCATGAATCAGTCTATTAGAATAACATTAGATAAATTATGTGAGCCACTGACTCATGCAAACCGAACTACTTAATTCTGTTGCTCCTAATATGGCTTTAGTACACAGCACTCAATCTCTTTTTGCTCTCTGAAAAGACAGTGAATACCACAAATTTATCTGTACTTCGGCTACACACCACTTCCTATAATCATCGAATAATTATCGACCACGTTTATATTATGGGGTGTAATGCTGTCTGAGGATCTTCTCTACAAAAGCAATGAGCAATAATGAAGGTTCCACTGCAGAAGGTTACGCTTCATGTGGAAAATATTTTTAAATTAGCTGACAAGGTAGAGAACCATAAACAAGCCCTAAAAATATAATAAGCATAACAATTGTGTCCTACTATGTTTTACAAAGTTTTTGGCAGACTGCTTTGAGGAAGTGGTAAGTTCAGTCTCCTTGACATCAGGCAGTGAAATGAGCTGTATTTCACTGCTGCCGTTTTGCTTTTTTACCTGCTGTAATTGCTGCAACCAAGCGTAAAGCCAGCCACCGGCAACTCGATGTCTTGCAAAACATAAACAGTACGGAAACTAGATTTTAATAGAAAGATGGAGCTGAAGAGCTAACTCAGTCACTAAGAGATCATTGGTTCAACACTCTAAATGAGCCCTTAGATTAAAACTCCACTTAGCACATTTACAGTACATTCCATCTATCAAGTGGTTTGCAAATGCCACTCCCTTGACAACACAGAGAATAACAGTCAATGATTTGCATTCTGACAACAATATTAAAAACGTGTATTATCAGGTGCAGCTAAATGATTCATGACACGCACAGAGAAGCACTGAGGACCAGTTATTTTTTCCCCCCATGGACTTATATTTATCTGAACAAGGTAAACATAAGGCAAACATTATTAGAAATAATAGAAATTTCCATTCTACCAAAAATAAAAAGTAACTAGAAGATGGCAGGCTTAAATAGAATTAATGCCAACTGAAGAACAACTGCATATATACACTAAAGAGAAGAAAGGCTATTACAAGGAAAAAAATGGACTCTGTCAAAAAATTTCAAGCAATGGACAGACAAGCTGCACACTGACCTCCACAATGACAACTTAAGAACAAAGAGTTTCCCGCATATTCTACTTTACACATATAAAAATACCAAGCAATATCCTGGGACATTAGTTCTGTAAACTACAAAAATCCAGAGACTAATCTGAAAAAGTTTGTTGGATAATTTGCCTGACTTGCAAACACAACCCATACAAGGAAACCGGACATTATATGTACAAAAAGGCCCTGAGATTTTCAAGGCTGTATGGACACAGAATTTGTAGGAAGGACTAAGCAAACAGGAAAATTGTATCATATATATAAAAGCCTAAACTCTAGTAGTGCAGGAAAGCCTAGTGAAATGACCTAAAAATACACCAACACCATGAAAACCAAAAAAAAAAAAAGAAAATAAGGGTGTGGGGTCACAAAATAAACCCCAAAGGGCTGAGATCCAACACCAATGAGGAAAGATCTTTGGCATTCACAAGAGCACTATAACCATCTTCTTTCCCCTAAACATCAGGGCTGTATGTATGGACAATGCTACCGTACCTTTCTCTCTATAACGCAAGCTCTGCACATCTTGCCAGTATCCTCCCCCCGGGTCCTTTACTGAGCTAAGGTCCTTATTGCCTTTACAGCTGCCCCTGGAATCACAGGTAAACCCCACTTGCTGCCTTTTCCATAACGTAGTCGTATCCACACTATGGCCCAGGTGGAAATCAATAATTTTAAATACCTGCAGCCTGCACAGCTGTGAATATGCTCAGAACAGCAGAGCTGGCACAGCAGTCACTTAGGAATGAATTTTAAATGTTACCAACCAATTAACAAGACTGTGATCACTGCAGCCAAACTTTCACTTAACTAAATTCAGCGCGTGCACTCACAGCCTAGGTGCGGCCTTACCATAAAGTGGGTTTCCCAGCTCCTTGATGCCATCTGCTGGATGCTTCTCATTATGGGTCAAACTCCATCAATAGCTCAGTTTTCACCTGGAAAAAGAAGTCTTTCACATACTCTTTGGTTTACAAAGAAAGTACATTGGACCGTTTACTTTAACATACCAAACAAATAGTTTGGCTGTTTAGAAAAAAGCTTAAGGTACCAACACTTCTAAGACTGGAACCTAGCAAGGCAGTTTTGGAGCAAGAGCTGTATCTCATAAAGCAGGATAAGGCAGCACTGAGTCACCCAAGCCCACAATACTCACACCAGCTGCTATCAAATAACTGGCCACCTTTTCTCTTTAGCACCTAAAAAAGCAGTTGTGGGTTGGCCCAGAATTGTTATAAGTAGTTCAGTGTCAAATGCCTGCCACTCAGAAAACTGTCGGGAGGGTTCAAATTACATTAAGGATTACCTGTACCTCCCTGAAGGGGATTTGCTACAAGCACTGGCTGGCAGATAAGGGAGCAGCGTTGCCATGGCTACCATACCCACATTTAACCTAAAGGTAGCTAAAGTATTCACTTTATTCAGTAAGGAAAAACTTGAACTTTTCCTGAAGCACAGGCTCGAATCACGACCACCACCACTTAGAAAGCAAGCTTAAAATTCTGTACAGTTATAGCCAAGGTATTTGTACACATGTCCAGCAGCAGAAGGACACAAACCATTGGAATTCTACTGAAAAAAAAAAAACAAGGAAAATGCCAGGAACACACAGAACATCAGCCCAGCTTTTGACACTTTCAGCCATTGGTTGACATGCTCTGTATTTAACACAAATGCTTGTGTAGAGATACTCGATCTTCATTGTCAAAGAGAGTCTTCTCTTATGGTTATGCTAAACCTTAGTTTGCTGATGTTTAGCAGCAAATAACACTTTGAAAAAATACATTCAACTCCAGCTAGTAATGGAAGTGTAGTTCCAGAGGTTGATAATGACACAGCAACATCACCTATGAACAATTCTGGCATTAATTTGCTATGTAAATGCAGATTTAGAACATGATTGTTCAGGAAAATTAGAAGTTAGTCACCCTTCTGTCTTACAGGATCTTTTGTGATTCCCAGATACAAAGTAGTAAATGACTGAATATGACTGTGACTCCAAAAGCTTTTCTTCAAAACCAGTGTGAGCTTTAAAGAGACCTCCTTTCTCCACTGACAACTTGTTCCCACATTGTGCACTGAGCTAACTGTTTATTCTATCTGAGCTAAGACTGAAAAACAAAGGATAGATTTAGTATTTCCAGAAGGGCTGCTAAAATCAGCAAAACACCACTACAGCTGAATCATGCCATACATATTACACAGGAACTTTTATCAAACAGCCACTACAGAGCAAAGAAAATATTCCCCATTTCTATGGCTCCTGTACTTAAGTATTTTCACAAGTCAGAAAACAAGACCAAGAAAAACTACAATATGTGCCTGACTTTATTATTTTAATAAACAATACAAATATTTCAATCTTGATGCTTTACCAACAGTATGAAGCTAATGCTTTCCTGAACAAATAAATAACTGCAATAACCAAAATAAGAAAGCTCTCATTAAATAGATGGAACCAAAGACAGGAAAGTAAAAAAAAAAGTGTGGGTTTTTTTTAATGTAATTGGAGCAATGTTATCAAAACATTTAATAAAACAAGAAAAAGCTGTAGAATATATTTAGAACACCTTTAACTGTCCTCAGCCTCAAGATTTATGTTATTTCCAAACTTTGCATAGAGCTGAACTTTCAGGTCAGATAACACCCTCTGAATTGATTCCACTCGGGATTCTAACACTTCAATTTCTTCTTGTAAACTTTTCTGAAAAAGAAAAAAAAAAATCCACCAGTTACGTAAAACAAACTGAGTCACGTTTGTCAGCAACATATAAACAATAATGAGGTATCCCTTTGCCAACTTGCTGCCAAGTCAGGGCGTAAGACTTATTACAGGGCCCAAAAGTGAGCATGACTTCGTATACTGACATCTCAGTTATAGTGCATGTTCATCCTCCTCCTCAAATCATAAATCAAACATGAAAGTCCGAGTAAAAACTTCAAAGGACACACAGATCATCCCACTTCAACGCTCATCACTCTGCAGCAACTAGTACAGTAAAGGAGCTCCCTTTTGCCCAGACAAACCTTTGCCTCCTCCAGCATCTCTTGTGTCTCTTCTTGGGAATGACTGATGAAGACATCTCCAATTTGGTAGGGAATCAGCAGGGAATCATCATCATCAAGCATCATGATGTCATCACAGGCATCTTCCAAATTCTGAAGTTGTTTCTACTTATCAAGACATAAGAAAGGTGGTAGCTTTGTACTAGGTAAATTATTTCAATGGATATGTTTTCATGCGATCAGCTGAATAACAAACTCAGTGAGTCTGCATTTTGGGCAAAATTCCTACTCACTAGCATGTTATCAACATATTTAATAGAATAGTTCCAGAGCTGTAATTTAGCAGAAGTATTAAATTCAACAGAGCTGAAATTCCTAGTAAATACTCATTATCTGTTATTAATAGGATAATTAACTGTCTAGACAGCAGATTTAAAATTTCACTAATAGGTGTTATGATCCCACACAGAAATTTTTTTATTTAGCTGGAGAACAGAAAAAAAATAATAAATAAGATGGCAAAGGTTAATTACTTTATTGCCAAAGTAGGACTGCTTAGAGTCTCAGCATCTTAAGCCATCAATGGAACGTCAATATAAAAAGGCAACATTTTTACAATATACATATCACACAAAGCAATTATAGAACACATTCTGTGTCAGTACCAGCATTTTTTAAAAACTCGGTAAAACTCCTTTGGAAAGATGTAGGACTGTGAAATAATACTAAAAGAAAATTTGAATGATTTATCCTCTTCAGCCTAGCAAAAGAAAACCAATGCACTCATAACATTCTTTCCCAGAACATCACAGAAATAGTATAAATAAACAATTGCTTTACTGATTGAAGAACAATAAATATCAACAATCTCAGACAGAAAATTGTAAGAACATGACAAACAGCCATTATATATAGACAATGCTTCACATCTGACAACTAAGCAGTTCTAAGAACTGCATGCAAAAAAATACGTACAGCCTTTATTTCTCATGACTTCTTTTTCCATTTCAACGTTCTCTGGCTATTTTCACAATATTAGAAAACCCTTACTAGAATCAAAACATTACTTACAGTAATCCACAGCCCCCTTTTCTCTGTTACAGCTGAAAATTAATTCAGAGCAATGAAGAATATGGGATATTTGAAGCAAATATACCTTTTTCACTTCTATTTCTTCTTTTAACTCTGTGATCCTGCTAGTATTTCTTGCGAACTTGTTAATTTTCTGTTGATCTTCAAAAGTAACATTGACATCTTCTGCAGCCTGCCAGGAGGAGAGCTCAGAATGAAGACTTCTTACATTAACTTGCAAGGATGCTTCTACAAAGCTTATGAATAATAGTCTTACAGCCACTACATTCTGCTTGTACACTGGATTCCTTGAACGCCTCCTCAAGGACATCAGCAATACCCGCGTTTGGCTGGGCAGAGCGCCTTGTAACATCCAGCTGGCCCAGTAACGCCCAGTCAGGGCACCAGCTACCCCCGGCATCCGAGCACCAAACGATTCCTCGGCAGCACTGACAGCGGACCTGGGCACCTCTGCTCCACTGTACAGCACAACGTGCCCGTGTAACCTATCGGCAACACCACGCCATGCC
>NW_009724436.1:0-4327 GCF_000703405.1 Apaloderma vittatum
TTTCTCGTTCATCGACTTACTATCTTCTTTATTCTTTCTTATTTGAATTCTTTTCTTCACTGTCTCATTTGTTTTTCCTACTTCGTTTTCTTATCTTTCCTCCCTCTCCTTCTTCATTCTTCTGTCCAGTCTCCTCCCTCTCTCCTTTTCATATTCGTTCTTGTCCTGCTGGCCCCGATTCTTTTCGTCCCGTTTCCTTCTTATATCCTTCTCCTTTATCCCTGCTCACAGTTACCCAGCAGCCTCCGGCGTCGTTTCGGAGGCCATCAAAGCCGGATCCATCCGCGCTAATTACCGAGAAAATTACTGGCCATCAACGCCCGAGTGAGGTACTCCTAAACAAAGCGGAGTCTGCTAGGGACCAATTCCGTTCAGCGACACAGGGTAACGTCGGTGAGTGCAGCTCATCTCCTTTATCAGCTCTTCTTTACTTTCTTTCTTTTTTACTTGCTTGATTACTTTTTAATTGCATTGAGTTCTTATTTTCCCCTCCTTTAATTTCCTTTTCTGTCCTCTTCTTACCCCCTCCTTTTTTTGTCTTTCCCTTCGCTTCCCTTTATCTCTTTTTTTTTGTCTTCTCTTCCCTGACCTACCTTTGCCTTCCCCTCTCTTCGCATCCTTTCATATTCTGTTCTTTCTTTTTCTTTATCAAAATATTTTCGAAATGCCTACACCCCGCTTGCAATGAAGGACAGACTTCCTCTTTGGCAAGACCACTCATTCCTCTTCTTCACCGCTTTCCATCCCTCGTTGCAGAATCTCCTTGGGTACCAACGATGCTGAGATCCTCAACAACAGTCAGCGTCTTGATATAATACCAGTGCATGCTGGTAATTCTGTCAATCAATTCCTTCTTTCTTTATTCCTTCTATTGTTTCCCTCCTTTTCTTCCTTCTTCCCGCCCCCTCCCCATTTCCTTTCATCATGTTTTGGTTTCCTCCTTTCTCTTGTCTTCTTCCTTTCTCCCTGCTTTACCTTTCTTGCACCACTGTGCCTTCTCTTTGCCTCCTCTTCTTTCATTCATCCTTATCTCTTCTGTTCAATTCTTCCTTTACCAAAATGTTCTTAAAATAGTTACACCACACTGATCATGAAGAACGGACATGCCCTTTGGCAAGAGCTCTCATTCCTCTGCCCTACTACCTTCCTTTATTCTGCTCAGGGAAGAGCTGTGCTCCTGCTGTCCCATGGCCCCTGCAACTGCAACTCCTCTTCCTTTCAGAATGAAGGCCACACTCTTCAGCCTCCAACCCTCCCAAGGACCCAGCAAATAACACGGCAAAGCAATCCTATTGCAAACAACAGCTATGCTACATCAGAACATTATCCAACACACAGAAACACAGGCCTACTTCCCAGCTTCTTACACATTTAAAAAAAAAAAAAAAAAAAAAAAAAAGAGGCTCCAAAGAATCCAAACAATACAGGGGAGTTCCTCCTTTGGGAACTAAAGCGCAGCACAGATCTGAAAGACAATCCACCATGAAGGCTGAAAAAGCAGGTGCCTACCACACCTCCCAAGAAATCTTCGTATATGTTGAGGAAGAGCTCTTCTTCTGGCCTCATTTTCCACCTGCACATTGAAATTCAAACTCTTGCTACTTTCAGGCAGGCATGCTCTGCCAGAAAAACACAGCAAGAAACTCAGTGCCCAAGGGCAGTAGACTCCATAGAATACTTGTTTTCCATCAGCACAATTCACTCATCACACTTTCAAATAAATATAACCCACCAACATAACAGCATGGCATTTTCACCGAGAACATCTTCTGGACACCCAGCACATCTACACTGAGAAAACTTAATAGGTCCCTCCTCCTTGCTGCCTTCCTGCTATCACTGTGCCTGGAAGTAGTAAGAAAGGAATGACAGCAGGCATTGGTGCTTTGTTGCTCCAAAACTAAGCAATTTAATCAAGGCAGCATTCTGTCAATCCAACATGAAAATACCACAGCTGAACACAAACAGAAATATATCTCTCAAATGAGTGAATTACCTAAAACATCACTGATGTCCTCCTGAGGGAAAAAAAAAATCACAATACTAAAACAAACCACACACACACATTCAGAACAGAATTGATCTTGAATGTCACTATACCTCAACATTATCAGCAATTTTGTGGTTGCTGGACAGCAAAAAAAAAAAAAGTTACTCATGTTCTCCAAAAGCTTTGAAAACGCTGGGCAGTGTGTAGTGCTCCATTATGCATTTCTACCAAAGGGGAACTAAGAGGGACACCTGAAAGCTAAGGAAAATTCCTCAATGCCAACTTCAACTCCGTAGAGGGGGCAAAACCCTCCCACACACTAATGGAATACACTACCTAAAAATCTGCAGCTTGACAGCTGCCAAGATTCCACTGTTTGCATGTCATCCACTGTTATCAACACACTGCCAATATGAGAGGAGAAAAAGCAAAAGTCACTGTATATTGGCTAAGACAAGAGAAGAAAACCAAAGGAATCCTTCCCACCATACTGAAATGCCAGGTTTGCCAACATCTAGAATATGGATAGAACTTCTTCCCCTCACTAGCAACACTACAAACAGAGCAATGACCAAGGAAACACTCAAGGGTGGATGGCAGAATGATTCAAACTTGGAAAACCTTTTCTTTGACTAACACCATGCCCCATCAAAAAAAAGTGATTAAAGCTCTGTATGGCAGTTATCTTCCCCAGCAGTAATACCACAGAGAACAACAGGCCACCACAACACGTAGAATTTCTGGAGGTCCTGAGATGAACCCAGGAGAGAACTCTGCTTACCAGGTCTCTTCTCCCATGCCATGGGAATTGGCATCTCCACACCTAAGGAGACATCCTGCAGTTCTTCCCCCATGACACAGACCCAGCATCTCCTTTTCTACCAGGCCACACTCTTCCATAGTAACAGCATTACAAATGCCCAGACACTACGAGCATCACTGCTACAATATCCAGACATTGCTTCACCACAAGAAGATGCCCCAGCTCTAAACCCCAGTCTGAGCATGAACCAGCCTTTGCACATCCTCACCTTCCCTCACGATTTTCACAAGACAAAGCACTGCAAAGCCACTCTGTAAGTACTAGACTCTTCTTGGCTGCCTGGATGTTTTGTGATTTCTTAGCAATTTCAAATAGAAATTGAGTTCTTAAAGACTCTGTGATTAGAATTGTGACAGCTCTGATCCCACTCAACACAGATCTTATGCTTCAAGAAGACTACACCAAAGCACAAGTGAAATCACAATGTCAGTTGGGTGGGAGATTTTGTACTACAGAAAACCCGAGCTGGGCTGTTGTCCTGCTGTACTGTGAACATGCACATTTCAGAATTAGCCATGAGTAACATCAGGACACATCATCTCTATTTAAGATGCCTGTGCAGGTGCACAAGTAGGGGAAGTCAAGTAGAAAAAGATTACACTAACCTCCTAATATGCCCTTAAATATTATGTCTAAGGAAAACAAATGAACCACCACGGCAACACTAACAGATGTGAAAACTACTGTGGATGCCTATCACTAGACAAGTAGAGCAACTTGAAGCCTCCCAACACCGTCTTGACAAAAAGGATAGGGATTAGATCCAACAGAGAGTATTCAGCACTCAGCATCTCACCAGCTCTTACCAACACGTTTCCCGCATATGCAAGGAGCAGCAAAAGGCACCGTCTCTGATGGGAAATCCTCAAAACCTCAAAGTACCTAGTAGGTATTTCAATACCACTATCTCATCATCAGGAAGGCCTCCAGTTCCAAAGCCTTCCAGTGGATCCTGGGTAAGAAGACTCTGTGTCAGTCCTGCCACATGCTTTCCTCCAGGCACCCTTCATTCCTGAACACAGACATATCAACTTCAATTCTTGTTTTATGACAGGGACCATAGTCTTCCCAAAGGTTTTTAGTTCCTTCAAGCAAATCTCAAGGTCACCCTTCATGCAGGTAAAAGCCAGGCCCTACCCAGGTCCAGTGCACATTCTCCCCTGTGACATTCCAAAGCTGCCTTCCCCATCCCAAGGCTCAATCTGACCTGTGCAGACCCATCTCATGAATGAGAGCACCACAAAACCCCCGAAAATATCAAAAGTAACTCACACAATGTAACAGCAAACTCTCTGCAGATGAGCCTTCACGCTTTCTCAAGAATCAGCAATTTCAGTGGGAACTGTTACAGACCAGACAACCATACTCTATGACCTGCAGCCTGAGACCAACTCCAACCTGCCCCTCACCAGAAAGCGGCCCAGAACGGAAAAAAACACCAACAAAACGGGGGCGAAGGGTATTTGGGGAAGGAGGTGAGGGCCGAGCAAGAGAGGGCCACTGACCGTGTCCAG
>NW_009724437.1:0-6231 GCF_000703405.1 Apaloderma vittatum
AGGAGAGGGGCACCGGGCGGAGGGGCTGCGGCGGCACTCCCTCGGAGCCCGTCCTGCCTTCAACCCCAGCCTCTGCGGCACCTCCCTGCCCGGACAGCACCGGGAGGGCACCGTGGCCACCTCGTGACTCCTCTGGGCCCGTGGTGCCAGCTGGGGCGCATTGGCCGTGCTCCTTGGGCACAGGTCCCCTGTTACAGCAACCATGGGCCAAGACCACCCACCAAGAGAAGCTCGCTGGGGTGACAGGCTTTGAAAGAGCCTCCAGTCCAAAGGGAAATCTTCACCCAGCAGTACCCACAGGCAGCATCCATCTTCTCTAGCTCTCCACCTTACATAGATCCACCACCAATGAGCTCTGAACTTGGTTAGTATAAGAATATGGCCCTCTTCTTGAAAATATTTCAGAACTGTCCCCTTAGCCAGGAGAGAAAACACTTGACATGAGAATAGAAAAGTTACTCAAGAGTTTTGGCTGCTTGACTGAGATTTCAGTGAATGGTATCACTGCGACGGACTCACCGTGACGTTCACTTTGAAGGCAATGAAAAAACATACTTGAGAAGTACGAGAAGCCCTTCGTCATACTGTATCGCTAACTTCTGGCTGTCGGTCAGGCAACAGAGCCACTGCCGTTAGAGCTGAGGGACACACCACACTTAAATCCAGAGTGACCCAGTGGCTCCTGCACCTGCTTTTGGAAACACCTCTGAACTTAACAGATAGGTTACTGAGCAGAAGCATCGCAGTGGTGCCTCCCCTCAGGACAGCGGCACCAATTGGAAAAAAAAAAATCAGACATATTTCACACTCTCAAATTATCGCATCTAATCTCCCTCTACTCCTCCCTGCTCCCCAAAGACCACTGGTGCATCGAGGCTGCAGGAAAGCAGATGAGACAAAGTGGGTGCAGTGATGTCAGCTTGACCCTATCCTCAGGGAAAACACTACTTGCGCTTTTTGGGAATCATCTGTCTGCTTGCCCACATGATTCATCTCACCTCAAGTCACATCCCCAATGCCTCCATGGATTTCTAAGCATCAGAACTGAAATTCCACAGACTGAACATAAGCACTGCTGCATATATTGCAAATTTTCAGAGGGCCATAGAAAGTGCTATTTCCTGAAGAAATAAATAAATAAATAAACGCACAAATTCTACTTCATAAAGCCTCCCACATTCTTAATGTAAGTAGAGCATCACGGCAAGTTCGAGCTAAGGAGATAACTACATATTAAATTCCTATTTTGCATTGAATATTCTTATTGGACTTCTAGAATAATACTTCATAATAATGCTCAATAAAAAATTTGAAGCAATTTGGGAAAATAATCATTCACCTTTTCTTGCAGTTGCAAAACTTCATTCTGACATCTTTATCAATACTGTAGAAAACAGTGGTGGAAGAAAGAAAGGCCAGCATCCATCATTCTTCAGGGCTCACACATCCTGCTCTGTATTCTCTCAGGCACAATAGCTAGCATTTTTCCATTTCACTTGTACTATTAGCGAAAAATTGAAATACTCAAAACAGAGTTTTCTTACCAGTGTTTCTTCACAAGGAATTAAGAAATAGGATCTTTGGGAAACATGGCAAGATTAACGCTTGCATTTCATAAGGACAGAATGCCGATCAGAATCTCCATGAGAGACGCTTTGTGCTTGTGCAAGAGACACTGGTGATAAAATGCTTTGTCAGTGGCATTGTACGTGACAGCAGGCACTTCTAAACTATGCTTTAAACCTTTAACAATGACCATGTTTTAAGATACAGTTATAAATATGAAATTGTATTTAAAATCAGCTGAACCAACAAATATATAAACTGTCTGGTGGGCTGTTTGTGGGTTTTATGAGCAAAAGAGAACTGTGACATTTCTCAAAGCTGCACTGAAGACTATTGAAATGTGGTTTAATTCTATAACTAAATAATGCAGGCTGTTTCTTGTAGTCTCTAAAGGAAAATTTAACACAATCTAAATAGGCAGGGATGCTAGAAATCCTCACTCATCCTTACTCCTCACTTAAAGAAGCAGTAAGGTTCTACAGAGCAACAACAACAGAATTACCTGGAAGAGGCACATGCATAAATTTTCTAAAATGTTTACTCCTGATGTAAAAGAAGCACTTGAGTTTTAATATTTATTAGTCTCAAAAGAGGTCATCCATATAGAACAAGAAGACTTTCCTGAAAAAGATTATGATTTTCAACAAGTAACCAGGCGGTAAAGATTAAGCTCCAATTTGTAACAACTTGGAAACTGAATAAAGCAGAAGAAATAATTGAAAAGAGCTGTTCTGTTTTAATGGTTTAACTCAATTATTTATTATTTGTCCCTGTTTTCCTGGGGCTGACACCACCTTTCCTGTAATCGCATCAAGACACACTGTTCTCACATGGTTAGAGCTGGTGATGCTGTCAGTCAGATTTTCCTTGCACATTTGCAACCAAACTTAGGTACTCATTCAGTTACTGCTCTGAGTCATGCTGAGAATGAGGATGCCACTGGTTTGTTCAAGCTGCAAAGCTGCAAAGATTCAATTCTTAGGCAGCAAAAATCAAGACCACGGTATCCGAACGCTTTTTATATACTTCTCCCACCAGCACAGCCACAGCAGCGTGATCTGGCATTCAAGGCTAACAGAACTTGGACTGTGAGAACAGTGGCACAACACAGAACTGAACTATTCAAAATTTGGATTTCAAAAAAGAAAATGATGCCCCAATTCTATCAATGGTGCTATCACCATCTCTTATGGATCAGATGTGACCTGATCAGTCACTCAGTACTCTGATTTTCCTCTGTGTTGTATTAGTATGTGGGATTATATCGTATGTGTGTGGTACCAGTAAACATTTTCTGTCTTGTTTTGCAAAAGAAATAAGCGTTTCCAAAATGATATTCACTTCAGTGTCATTGTCCCGAGTTGTTGTATCAAATCATTATTTAACCTGTTTGCCACGTAACATTTAAGACCATGATATGAGAAAGTCTAGGTGGTTTGGGTGTTTTGCAACAGTTTTGATTTATTTTTGCCTACTCTACAAAAAAGCAAACTATAGTTTCTACTTTAGCATGACCATTCGTTACTTTTATAGAGAATTTGAAGGTGCTTCTAAAAGTTTTGAAAACCTTAAACAGCACTAAAATCTTAATCCAAAAGTTGGGTTTGTATGTTTGGAGCCTTCAGCTGTAGTTGTAACAATTTTGACTTAATGTGACACTTAAACCAGCAACTGTTTTCACTCGAATCAATAAAAATCATGAACACAGTTTGTCTGGAGACAGAGAAACTGTAGGATGTGGAGATGACAGACCTCTCAGTATTTAGCTACTGGACTGAGACTCCAAGCTGCAGATTAATTAATTGCACTCACACCATTGCAGGACAGCACATCAAGAATTTCAGTAGCTGTTTGGAAGACTCCAGAGAGAAACAAGCCAGCAGCACCAAAACCACAAAACAAACAAAAAATAAACAGGTGTAATTTCCCCCCTCAATTATGTTGCTTGTCTAGAATCCAGCCTTGCAACTCCTTCCCACATTACCAAAAGGGTTGCTGGGAGCTGAATGCTGCACTGTCTACAAGATTAGAACTTTTGACCAGACTCTTTGGTGGGAAAAAGTTATTTTGCAAGAATAATAAACCCCAGGAGATTACATGGAGGCTAAGTATGGGTGAAAATAGCCAGAACTTCGGCGTTTGCTCAGAAATCTAGCACATCAAAGACGATCAAACAAACATCCATCAAGTATATGAAGTTATTACCATCTCTCTTTGAGCTGGTATTTGGATGATTTGCTGAGAGTTCTGGGTCTCTCTTCTTAGAATAAAATTACTTTAGCGTATATATTAGGCAACTACTTCCCTAAATTTTACCCATGCAAGCTGTGACACCTTGCTTCTAATAAGTGAAGGGACAAATGAGCTTAGGCCTGTGCTTCACATCAAGAGTGTGTATAAGTGCTTGTCTGGATCAGGGCCAGAACACCACACACCTCACTCCATCAAGCCTGCAGGCAAGCTGTGCTCTTTGTGCTTTACTTCTGTTGGCTGCATCGCCTCCAGTCATTACCTGTCCTCCCACACGTGGGCAACTCTATCTGTTTCAAAGCCTCAGAGGATCTCATAAAACCCAAATTATAAATGATATTATTACATCTCTGCAGAGCCTTTCTGCCCAAATAATAAGGTGAAATGCTGCATATGCATCATGTTATGCATGCATATGTAAACGACTATCCTGGAGGCACTGGAGGGGAGGACTGGCAGCTAAGCAGCAAAGGCATGTTCCAGTTAAGGCTACCACGAAAGGAGAAGATACTTCCAAATTTGTTTTTATTTGGCCATAAAACGTGGTTGCTGGAAGCCTGCTGTCAAGATGCCGAGATTCTTACGCAGTTTGTTTTTTTCCTCAGTCCTCAAATGTGATTTTCCCTTATGGCTCAGTTCAGTAAGGTAATCCAAATCAAGCATTTCAGCCTACAGATCACCCATCTCAAATGAAGAAACACTTCTATGTGGGCACAATAGATAATCAGGGTCTTCTTTCTGACAATTGCTGCTTTACCCTAAGTGCCTGTGATTTATTCACTCATTTATTTGCTCTGTAGTATAAAACACTCATTCCTTTTCTTTCTGGCCATTCATAATATTTCTATTACTTGATTGCACTTGTCACTCTGCCTTCTACTGTACAGAATTGCAGTAACTGCTCAACTTCTCTTTCATTAACCCATTACATTGACCTTATTTTCCATGTAGCCTGCTTCAGATATCCAGTGTTGTGATTTTATCCCTCCTTAATTTGTACATGAAATTCTTTATCCTTCCCTGCACATAGGCATGCACAAAATCTGTGAAACAGACTTTGTGCAAAGAAGATTGCATGAACCATGACTCGGTTCCCCTAGAAGTTCACCATTAACTTCTCTGTATACTGATCTTGAACACAACCAGCATCAGAATCAAAGATCCACCACACTTGCCTGCCCAGTAAAGATGTAATTGGCACTTCTGGAAATGTTTGTGACAGAACATGAATCAGTGCAAGAAAACCTAAAGCAAATGACTGACAACACTGCTGAGCGCTCTGGTTTAGTGTAAAAAATGAGACTCCTTTGAAAATACTATTCCGCTGAAGCTGTTAGAAAACTTTCTTTGCAAAAAAAACCCCAGACTGTTGCTGTGATATGCTAAGCAACAGGACCTGCAACTCCTCACCAGTCCAAACAGTGAGTTGCTCACCTCTGCCAAGAAAAGTTATGCCAAAGGGCACACAGCCACCGGCCCGACAGATCCTGGCATGAGACCCTTCACCAGGAGATCCAGGACAGGAATTTCTCCCGCTCTGGCCCCAAGCACAAACCTCAGCGTACATCCAAGTTGACATTTTTGTAATTGACAGAGAGTAATGTATGCTCTGGCCCCAAGCACAAACCTCAGCATACGTCCAAGCTGACATTTTTGTAATTGACAGAGAGTAATGTAGTTTAGAAGACTCCTACAAACAACATAAACACTCCCAGGGTTGTTGATAGTAACTGAAGTGTTTTAGAATTTAATCTCAAGACTGCTAATATTATCACAGAATTTAAACAGTAAAAAAGCAAATCCAGACACAATCTCTACCTGAAGCCTGCCAGTTAAACTACAAGGAAAACAACCAAGCAAACCATGTTATCATATCTCAAACCAGGACAGAGCTAGAGAAAAAGTTGCAAGCGAGGTATCATTTTATTCCTTATGGTTGCTTCACAGGTAGTGCCAGTTCAGAAAATGAGTAGTTTACTTCTGTCCCCGCACAAAGATGGCCTTAATATAATATCAGCGATGTTCTCTTACCCAGAATATTTGGGAAGATATTAATTTATTCCAATGTGAAAACACAAACCCAGCATAAAAAAACTCAGACAGTGCTTGCTCACACCTGCACAAATGTGAGAGTTCTGGAATGTGACTTCAGTTGACACTAGAACCTCACTTCTACATTTAAAAAGACAGGAGTAACTGAGACACTGGAATAGCTCTGTGTGACAAAAGCCAGTGTCTGGAGTGTAACAGTGCGGGGAACCACAGCGATCGATTCTCGTGTTTCAGCTTCAACTAAGCAGAAAAACCACTTCAGAACAACGGGGAAGGACGTTCCTCTGACAAATTTCAAGATTTTGTGGTGTTTGGGGATTTTTTTTTTTGCACTGCCTCCCTCGCGCTATCGGCTCCACTGTT
>NW_009724438.1:0-18305 GCF_000703405.1 Apaloderma vittatum
TCTATTGAATTGCATGCAGTTGGCCTGGGCCAATCGATCCAATCTATCCAGGTCCCCCTGTAGAGCCTTTCTACCGTCCAGCACATCGACACTCCCACCCAGCTTGGTGTCATCTGCAAACTTGCTGAGGGGGCATTCAATCCCCTCATCAAGATCATTGATGAATATGTTGAACAGGAGCAGTCCCAGCACCAACCCCTGAGGGACACCTCTCGTGACCTGCCGCCAACTGGATTTAACTCCATTGACCACAACTCTTTGGGCCTGGCCATCCATCCGTGTTTCACCCAGCAGAGTTTGCGCCCATCCAAGCCATGGACAGCCAGCTTAGCCATAAGGATGTTGTGGGGGATGGTGTCAAAGGCCTTACTGCAGTCCAGGTAAACTACATCGACAGCCTTTCCCTCATCCACTAAGCAGGTCACCCCGTTATAGAATGAGATAAGATTGGTCAAGCAGGATCTGCCCTTCATGAATCCATGCTGACTGAGCCTGATCTCCCTGTTGGCTTTTAATTGTTCCATGACAGCTCTTGAGAATATTCGTTCCGTCACCTTTCCCGGCACTGAGGTAATACTGACAGGTCTACTAGGTCTACTAGGTCTACTAGGATCATCCTTCCTGCTCTTCTTGAAGACGGGCATTACATTTGCCAGCATCAAAATAGGATAACACCAAATAGACGATAATAAAAACGTCAGTGAAAACATTAGAATGGAAATACACCTCCTATTCGTTTGTCAGACAACTACTAAACTGGAACTAATGCTTTTCCTTTGCCAGGGCTGTCTGGTTTTTTTTCAAGCCTGTGATTAGCATTCAAGAGGAAATCGTGTGTTCTATGTGCCTGTAAATATTCACATATCCCATTTTCCTCAGCTGCTCTTTTGTCCCCTGATGGAGATACATGGATGTTCACCTGAAAGGCAAATGCCTGCCTGTCATTACTCATGTCTGAATGCCAGCTCCAGAGCAAGGAGAAGCCAAAGCTCTTGAAATAAGCAACAGCCAGGGAAAGTTTCAGCTATTATCCAGGAGTTGTATCTTTGACAGTGGCCTCCTGATGACATGGCTGTTCCCTTCCAACAGGCACCATTTGAAGAAGGAGATCAATGTAAGGCTCAGGGTCTGTGTCCTTTCTCAAGACACTTCTTCTTAGTTGTATTCACAATGTCCAAAACAAAACTAAGAAGATAATATTAATCAAAGGATGCTAAGGACAGCAACGAAAGCACCATATAGAAATACAATTCCTATTTACTTGTCAGCCTCATCCAGAATCAGGTCTACTGCCTCCTTTTTTCCAAACATTATTCAACACCGTAGATGTTTGGAGATCCCTGGGGCCATCAAACTGTTGGATGTTTTCTCCCTGTGTTCTCTAGGAAATCAGGAATTTCAGGCTTACAGTTTTTTAGCTGAGTACATCTTATTTGAGTATATTTAGCTTCTCATCACTACTTCTCATTCACTACTGCAATAAGTTAGATTATTTGCCCTAGGTGTCTGTGGGACTCTGAGGCAGTTCCACCAGCTAGAGACAAGTTGGGAAATGGGATGGTACAAACCATCATCTTTTTCTTTGAATTTTGGTTTTGCCACAATTATACAGTATTACGTGTTGGCTATGCAACTTACCTAGCAGATGTCTTTGATGGCAATAAACCTCAGTACTTTATGGTTTTTTCTTTTTTTTTTTTTTTCCCAGAACAAATGTTGAAATACATCAAACAGCTTTATTTCAATATGCAAGGGTCTGTCTCATTTGTGCATTGCTAAAGCACATATCTACGAGTCCTAAAAACATAGTTTGCACTGAAAATGAACACACCTAAATTAAGGTGAAGGTCCTCAGGTGCTATCCTAGCTGTTATTACAGTAGCACATGTACAAATGAATCAATCTAAATATTTAAGGTAGGTTTTGTACAGAAACAGCCCTACAGAAAGAAAGATTTTAGCTCATCACAGCTCAGAACTATTTTATATACTGGCTGGATTTGCTATTGCTCTCAGAAGTTAGTTCACTATAGAGCAAAACTGTGTGAGTATCATGGATAATGGATGGAGTAAGGATTACCTGTAAGATCTGAGACATACTCGTCAAGCACAGATATAATGTGCCCAAGAACCCTGGTTTTCAGCTCACTAAATTTTTCAAATAGAAAATGCACCACACTCATCAGATCCTTTTCCATTTGTGGCATGAATTGCTCCCCTCAGCTTATAGCCTCCTGTAGATCTTTAATTTTTCAAAAGCAATACACTGCAAACTCTCTGTTTCAAGAGAAGAACAAAGAGAAGATAGAGAGAAAAGGACAGACTGAAAATGTCACACTGCTTTTTGCATTAGGACAATGTCTCACCATACTGGTCAGAACAAGTAGTCTAACCAGTAATGGCTTTTGTAGGCAGGATCCCCCATGTTGCATTGCAGCCTGACCTCTTTTTAACAAAGTCATTTAATGCTCTGTGAGTTAACCCTGATGTAAAATCAGCCCAATGATATAGATTTTTCAGTACCTCACAGAAAAGCTGTCAGGTGTGCTTCATGTTTGCCAGACCTTCTAAGACATTTACAAGAACTTACCTCAGAAATTATTGTCACTGAATTATCAAAACCATGTTTTCAGTGTAGGGTCATATGAGATGTGCACTTTCAGTTATGTCATCTATAATGACAATTTTTAGGATCTTTTGGGATCCCTTGTCTCCACTAAAAAAGAACCTGGTCACCAACAATATTTATTGAAGTTAACTGCAGAAATGGTTCTGTAAGGTAGAGAGGGTATTTTATCTCGATTTTATAAATGGGAGTCTGTCACACAGACAAATGGACATGAATCTTGCTGTGGCACACTGGGGAGGAGAAGGCAGTACAGGGAATGGAAATTTAGGGTGGAAGTCATCTCAGGACTTCAAACATTAAATATCCAGTCTAAAATCATCTCTGACAGAACAAGAGAAACATCTGAGCACGGTACATCACACACTAAGACAGATTTGAGAAGAAACTTCTTCTCAGTGAGGGTGACGGAGCACTGGCACAGGTTGTCCAGAGGAGTTGTGGAGTCTCCTTCTCTGGAGACATTCAAAACCCGTTTGGATGCCTTCCTGTGTGACATTATCTAGGTGTTCCTGCTCTGGCAGGGGGATTGGACTACATGATCTTTTGAGGTCGCTTCCAAACCCTAGGATACTGTGATACTGTGATGTCTGGGGTACGCTGTCCTTTGAAGATGTCTCTACCCACTGGTCTTGACAGGAGCCCAGCCAGGCCCATTAGGCAACCTTCTGACAGCTGAAGCCTGAAGTCTTACTTTTGTGCTACTGCTTCCAAGGTGACCATGAAAACACCTACCTATTGAGCTGCCCAGCTTGTGCAACCTAGGTAATTTCTCCAGGCAGTTTTATTTCCAAAGTAGCAATAACCACATCACAACTGGAAGTTGTGTTCCATTTTTAAACCAAAACTACTTTGCTAATCAGATACAATATACCATTTCACAGGAGAAGCAAATGCTCTTGAACATAACCAAAATAAAATGTCGTGTCCTGGCAGGAGAGGTAGCAAGTTAGACCATTCTACTCTGTAGTCTCCTCTGGGGGGACCTACACTGTTCAGTTTGCATTTATTTTTAGGGGACAGGATGTGCTTGCCACAAGAGAATACCAGCAGTGAAATTGCAAATCATATAAATCACAGACCTCTGTTCCCACAGAGAGAGACTCTTCAATGAAGTCAAAATACTGTTGGCTTAGTTGCATCAGATTTTCTCTAGCTCATACCATGAGTACTGAAGGGAGACGAGGAGTCATACTATTCTGCTTACTCATGCAAAGGAAACTAAAATCTGTTATGAAATAATAAATATAGTATCAAAGACCTAATGCCAGTCTAATCACTCTGCAAATCTTGATCTTAAGTGGCAAAAATGCCTGTGCGGCTCAGTGACAAAATCCAATACTGAAGCCAAGTGGGGATGAGAAATAGAAATGCTTTATTACACCTTGGTTTTCGCTTCTGTTCCAAAGTCTTGATTCCATGTCTGCACTATTAACAAGTGATGTGCAGTAAGAATGAATCCGTAAGGTGGGACAGCTGGTGCTAAGCATTTGCAGGTCACACTACCCCTGTTTCAAGGAGGAGTATTTCAAGTAGCTCTAGTCTTATCCCATGAACGGAATGCCCAACAGCCAGCTGGAACACACTGAAGTGTCTCCTGAAGCCCATAATTTTGTTCAGTTCAGCCAAGAGTAGTCCAGCTTGCATGCTCAGAGACTGATCCATGACCTAGAGCAAGGTACATAAGCACAAATGGGAGATTTTCTTCAAAACATATACTCAGTCTGCACTAAAGCACTGATCTAGATTCACTAGGCATTGTTTTCAAGGATTTGCTGGCAAACAAAAACTGCGTGGCTGGGCAGTTGACTCTCTGTGGCTTAGTCTATACTACTGAAATTAGATTGTCAAAGCCATCTAACAAATATGCAGCTCATACCCAGAAAAGGACTTATTTTATAGGCAGCATTACACCATATTTCTGAACACCAGCCTTTATATTGGCATCTTTTATCAGAATAAACTGCCTACAAGATTGCATTTTCCACACTTCACGCTAATATAGCTACTTTAGCAAGAATTTTTCATTTAGACATTTCATAAAAGTCGTGGAGTCTGTACAATTCTGAATCAAGAGAAAAAAAAAAAGATTCAGGAAGGAATCAAAGTACCTGAACCTTCCCCTGGTGAAGCAGAATGCTTTTCATAAGCACATTTGATTCCAGCAAAACAATCTGACCTCACATGCTGAATGCCTGCTCCATACCAGTCTTAGCTGCACTAATCGGGTATTTGTGTCAGCTAGAATCTGCTTCAAGTAATGCTTAAATAATCATGGAAAGAATGTGGCCCAACTGTGAGAAAGCTTTAATTCCTTTTCCCCTGCCAAATGCAACTGCATTCAATAACACTATGCAAAACTAATTTAAACACCTTTCTTTTGACCTTTTGAGATCTTCAGCTCCTTTTTGGCATATAACTGTTTCCCTGTGTCACATTATACTTGAATTAACTTCATATTCTTCATAGCATTAGTTTACCAGAGAAGCAGACAAGAAGTCTGTTTTGATATCTGAGTTCTGGATTCAATAAAATATATGGGTACTTTAAAATAAATCTGCAAGTCCTCTGCAATAGCTCTTGGCTCTTTGGGTGAAACCCAGAGCTGATATTTAGTTTCAGAAGGGCAATTATAAAAGAGACATGATACCTTCAGTACTGGTCATCTAAGTCTAAGCACAGTGGAAGGTCTTAAACCCAGGCCCTTAATAGAGTTTACCCGAGGCAAGACTGAAGGAATATATTTTCAGGTATATTGTCATAATGTATACGTATATACATACGTGCATGCACACACACACACATATGTATGTATGCATACACTTCGAATCCACAGCATAGCGTCCTGCTCACTGGACAGAAAGCTACAGCCAGTCTTTGCAAGGACGGGGACAGTCTCTTCTTTGCAGGGAGCAGAGTTAAAAGTGCCAAGGTGGTAATGTAGAAAGTAGGAAACCAGGGTCACTTCTCCAGCTCTGTCACGGTTGCAACACCTTCTAGTAGCTTCTTCTAAGTCTACAACTAAGAAACCTAACCTGGATGTAGTCAGCATCCGTGCTTGTTCTTGACTTGATCTTCAGACTCTGGGCAAAATCAGAGAGCATATACATTTTGGAAAGCATGATAGTCAGGGCACTTAGCTGCAAAATAGAAGAATCAGGCTCTGGTATTAATACCTAACATCCGTTCTAGATATTTTTCTAAATGAATAAACAGCCAGATAACTGCTACTACATCTGCCCTGTACTCAAGAAGGTAGGAAGACTGATTCCTGTTCTTGTCCTTCTGGTCAACGAAATTTGCATTTTTGTCCCTACAGGTCATGGTATAATGTCCTTGCCCACCATACGTTGCTCTTCGGGAGTTAAGGTAGAGCCAAACTTGCTGAATGGGAGTGCTGGTGGCCCTGGTCTCCTGAGGCATTGTGCCAGAAGGACCTTCTTCATCAGTTGCATGTTTGAAAGTGAATTGTTAAGTTTTCTGGAAGAAATAAACATGCCCAGTTCAAACTAAGTAGTAACATTTCCAGCCTTGTACTGGAGCATAACTTTGGGCACATGAGAATATTTTGTCACTAAAACTCGGGTCTTTCAGCTGCTTCAGCAAGCTAGGCACCAGGGAGAGGGACAGAAGTGCTCTCTTGTACCTAATTACATGTAATCTGCATCTAGAGATCTTAAATACTGTTTTGTTAGCAAAGTCCTTGAAAGGAAAACTAGGGAGAGAGCAGCAGAATAAGACTTTTGCAGACACCATTCAGGAACTTGATCATAGAATCATAGAATCATAGAATCATAGAATTGTAGAATCGTAGAATCGTAGAATCAGAGAATAGTTTTGATTGGAAGAGACCTTCAAGATCATTGAGCCCAACCTTTATCCTAGCCCTATCAACACCACTAAACCATGTTCCTCAGCACAACATTGACCTGTCTCTTAAACACCTCCAGGGATGATAATTCAACCATGTCCCTGGGCATGATGTTCCAGTGCTTGACAACTCTCTCAGTAAAGAAATTCTTCCTAATATCCAACCTGAACCTCCCCTGGCCTTAACATTTCTCCTTGTCCTATCACTCGCCACTAGGGAGAACAGACCAAGCACCCCTTCTCTACAACCTCCCTTCAGGTAGTTGTAGAGAGCGATAAGGTCTCCCCTCAGTCTCTTCTTCTCCAGTCTTATCTTTTTTTGGTTTACATGATGATGTCCTGTTCCAGACCCAACCTAAAATCTGAGGAGACAAATTCCCAGCAGAAGGGTCAGGTAAAAATTATCCCAGGCTGTGATCATCAGCCATCAAATTCTGGAATATAGAGATACAGCTCACATAGGCTCCAGGTGTTTCCAATCTAGTGACACATGAGCACATCTGAATAACGGGACAACAGCTCTCTAGTTACTAAATGAAAGAAATATGTCTGGCTGGTAACCTGGACAGAATAAAAGTATGATCTTGGTAATGCAACAAAATTCTGTAATCTGAAGTTTTACGTAGTGCTGTATGTAGAGGTAATTGCCTGCTGCTCTACCTTCACCATGGTTTTATTTTCTCCAAATGACTCTAATTTTTATCCTGAGTCCAGTTCCTCTTTTGGCTGTTGCTGCAACAGCTGAACTACACTCAGGAGGTCAGGCTAGACTGACAGTCTGTCTGGCAGAGGTGCTCCTTGGAGAACTGTATCTTGCCCTTTCTCTGTTGGAGAGACTAGGATGCTGTAATACTGCATTTTCAGAGAGGGAATGCCCACATGACTTCTGAACAGTTCCACTTAATGATGCACAACAGGGCAACTCAATGACAAGCTTAATAAATTGCTCCAGGACCAAAAGTCCAGTAGTACTGAGTATATAATGGAGTTTATTTGAAATCTTGCATCTTTGTACAGCACAGATGGTGAACAAGCTGGGGTTACCCAAATTTGTCACCCCACTGATCTCAGAGATATACTCAAGTTTGGCAGTGATATCAACTAGTATGGTTTCACTTAGGTATGGCTTCACTGACTGACCAGCTTGGACAACAGGGTTTTGAATTTGGAAGGGTCAAGATCTGAACTGGCAGCATGCACCTGACTTCAGCTCCAGGCACTGCTTGTAGCTAATCAAACTCCTACTTGTTTTATGGGAGGAAAAAAAAAATAAAAAGTACTCCTTGCATTTTATTTCAGTCCTTTTAAAAGGGGAGAAAAAAAGGGGGGTAGTTCATTCAGACCATGGCACTATTCTTTTTCTTCCCTTAAAACCAAGAGCTAATTGAAGCATGGTGAAATCACAGATTATTCGGTGGGAAAACATGCAACATTTTGAGGGCATCTGTGATAACTGGGCAGCAAAAGCCACTTAAATATGCAAGTTTCCATAATCGTCCACAAGCAAAGAACAAGATTGTTACAGCTGTCTTCTGCAAAGGTCTTTGCAAAAATTGTGGGAGAGAGATGTTAATATGAAGATATATGCTTAAACAACCCTCTGACATGGCCAGTGGGAGATAGCCCGGTCTGTGCACCCCGCATAGAGACACTGCTAAAAAAGTTGAATAAAATGTGTTTAAGCAGTAGCTCTAATGAAGTAGTTTTAAAACACTTGATATTTTTCCTTCTACTAGTTTTATAGCTTAAGTAAAATGATTTTAAACGAGTTTAAGATGAAAGAATAAAGTAATAAATAACTCGCTTAAAATCGCATGTTGAATTATAATGATCTACTGAATGAAGAAATCTGCTCAGTACAGTTTATTGATGAAGCAGTGGGAGGAAAAACATTTACTTTGGGCCTGCGAAAGTAAAGTGGTCTTCACCAGAATATTAAAGATCCCGAAGCAGTTTATATTGAGTGAACACTGAGAGACAGAAGAGGCACAAATAAAGCCTGCTTTCACTCTCCACATCTTCCATAACAAGGATAACAAGACAGTCAGGCTTCTCTAAATGTGACATTGGTCATTCACATATTGAGAAACTTTTGACTGAAAAAGACAACACCTTTTTTTTGTACAGCTTCTCTCAGAAAATTAACTTTGTCCCAGCCAACACCAAGACACACACCTGTCCATCTTGGACAGATAAAAGATTTGCATTACCACGAGATGGGAACTGCATTGTAATACCCTTCCGAGTCTCTGCGAAGACAAACTGATCTCTCCTAACTTTAGATATCCAAGCAATAGACAGAATCTGACCTAGCTGAGATCCCATTTGGTAAGGAAGGAAACAGATACTTCTAGAGCAATGTGCACTTGCAACCTAAAGAGGCGATCGTATCCTAGGCTGCTTCAACAAAAAAGTGGCCAGCAGGTCCAAGGAGGTGATTCCACCCCTCTTCTCTGCACTGGTGAAACCCCACCTGCAGTGCTGTGCCCATCTCTGGGGCCCCCAGCATAAGAAAGACATAGACCTGTTGGCGCAGGTCCATAGGAAGGCCATGAAGATGTTTAAGACACTGGAGCACCTCCCCTATAAGGACAGGCTGAGAGAGTTGGGGCTGTTCAGCCTGAAAAAGAGTGGTGAAGCTGAAGAACTCAATTGCTACTCTTTACACTCTGATGAACCCAGAAATGGATAAACAACAGAGTTATTAGGCCTCTCCTGCCCTTTCCTTCTTTGTATTTCAAGGTCCATATCTTGAAGAGACTATCAGTGGTGACTAGCTGTCATAATTTGAGTAAAACACTTGATTTCAAAGGTAAAAGTGCATATGTACACGGTTTAGCATGATTAAGGCCTAAACTCTTTTCAATATTCCCATGATAGTTTAATTACTGAAAATGACCACCAAATCTGCAGTTTATGTTGAAAGGCTAAAATAAGGGTTGGCAAACATGAAAGAATTTACATACTCTAAAGGGCTTTTCTCTAGTCTCTATTTAATTTCTCCCATGTAAATCTTTCTCAGTAAAGTTAATCTAAACAGCTGTAAAACCAGATTAAACCTCTTACATGGACATTGTTATTCAGAAAGAAACAGGACTAAATTCAATTTTATTTATGTCCTTCCTAAAGTCCAAAGGGAAGTAAATTATAGTGACTGAAAGTAAGTTCCATTTTGCATAATAGTTTCCACTGGCATGGGGGATTAATGTAACTTCAATAATCAATTTTGAAATCACTATGTTTAATTCAGATCATTTTCCCTCAGCATCAAATTGTAGACAGGCTCTAAATGGTAGTTATTTGCTATAGTGCATAAGCCTTTAAGAATGGATTAAGAATACGCTTAAAAAAATTATAAAAGAGTCAGCTTCGGTTCCCAGAGAACCACAAGAAGAAATGTAGCCGTTCTCAGTCAGCCATTAATGACAGCCACTATCATTTAGCACACCATGCTTCATCAGCGGCCTGCTGACACTGTCATGTGATAACGGAGCATGATCACACTGAATTTGGATGACCTGATTCTATAGGGCTTGAAAAAGCCAGTTTGCTGAGCTTCACTTCAAACACATCCTATCTCAGAGGTCACAGATTAGACTTTGATACAAGCTTAGTTTTTAGAACAGCTTTTGCTTTTCAAAAATGTTGTCGCAGACATGGGACTGAACCATTAATTTGGCAGGATATCATTCTTTTCATCAGTATTGTGACATATGGGGGTGGAGGAGGAGGAGGAGATAGGGTAGGGTGGTTGTTTGGCATCCCTTCTCAGCTCTGTCTCTCCTCTTTTTAACACAGTCATCCATTGCAATCCCACATTGAAAAAACTTGGCAGTCACAGGGGCCAGATGTCAAAGCCTGGCTTTGACTAACTCTCCAGCACTGGCATTTGGCTGTGCCATTGGCTTATTCATGGACACTCCATTACTTATTTTTAAATGGTAAAGTTGTTGAGTTAGCTTCATTGTCTCTCTGCATTCAATTGTATTTTTTGCAAAATAGCCATTTTACAGCCACAGAAAACTCCAAGAAGTGGCCAAGAATCTGTAACTCTGCCCTCTTTTTGTTTATTCTAGGACAGATATAATACTGTATGGTTAATTAGATACTTATTTTGTAGTCTAAAATCACTAATCCTGTTACTGAATCCAAACATCTTAATCTGTAAGCAAGTTGAAGGGCTCACCCTAGTCAGCTTTTGCGTTTGCAAATCTAATGTGGATGCCTGTAAACAGTAAAGAAACATCACAGTAACCTGAGCATTAATATGGTCACACTCAAAGATGGCTACATATCAAAGCTAATTAGAAAAAAAAATCTTGGAGGATGCAAAAGCATTTTTCTGTTTGACAGCTGTGGACACGTACCAGAGATTGTCATCTTCTGTGGGTAGTCTCAGTTTTCTTGTGCAAAATCTTCAGCATGAATAAGGACAGCTGATCTGGACCTGTTAAAAGCATTTGAATTCAGATTCCTTTTGTGGAAAGAGCAATCTGCTACTCAATACGTCTGAGATATATCTATGGAGCTGCCCAGTGATGGGGAAGGGATGTGGGACATCTGTCATCATCTCAGCTCTTATAAAAGACAAATGAAAGGTAGTGGTTGGAGAAAAAAATTGCCATTATTACCAAGAAGAATGAAGATTGCAAGAAAAAAAAGCATCTGGAATGAAAAGCATTACAGTAGAGTTTTTAAATATTAATTTCTATGAACTAAAGCTACTGTTCATTTTTATTGACTAAAGGTGTTCCACATTAATATTGGAAACTTCTATATGGAATCTAATGCATTCTAATTATTTCTTGCCCTGCCTGGGATATTAATGTTGTGATTACCCTTGAAAGAGTATTACCATTGGTGATTTATGTAAAACTCAGCCTATGACTATGACTCTATCAGTTTGAATTAAAACAAGCAATAGAGGAAGTATGCTCCTATCATGTAAGTTGTAGATCATCATTATTTTCAGTACTTGGTGTGGTCAGTGTACTTAAAGCATTACCTTCAATCAGTGTTCTGGAACCCTTCCTTTCCTCGAGCAGCAAATCACTAAGGGAGAAAAAAGTTTGAGATTTGGCTCCAAGCTCTTAGATTTAAGGCTATAATAATCTTATAAAGTAATGTGTTTCATCTGCTGCACTTTGTTTAGGTTCAGTATTTCAGGTCAATGCTTTTACAGTTTAACTAATAGTAGCTGAGCTGGCCAGAAAGTGTGTTTAATAGATACAATTTTCTGATTGTGTTAAGCTCTACGTGATCCATCTCCTGGCACTCTGCGCTGCTGGATTTAATCGTAAAGTATTTGTACCCACTGAAACTGTGTTTGCATGGCAAGGTTTTGGTGCTGGGGGCGTACAGGTGTGGTTTCTGCGAGAAGATGCCAGAAGCTTCCCCAGTGTCTGATAGAGCTGATGTCAACCAACACCAGACCAACCCACCACTGGCTCACCACTGATGAGCGCATCAGCAGCAGTGTTAGTGCATCTATGATAATGTGTTTAAGAAGGGGGAACAACTGCTGCACAACAGCACCCGTAAGAGAGGAGTGGGAATATGTGAGAAGAACGACTCTGTAAGCGCTAAGGTCTGTGAAGAGTTAGGGGAGGATGTGCTCCAGGCACCAGAGCAGAGATTCCTCTTCAGCCCATGGTGAAAACGATGGTGAGGCAGGCTGTCCCCCATCAGCTGATGGAGGTCCACAGTGGAGCAGACGTCCACCTGCAGCCTATTGAGGACCATACATCAGAGCAGGTGGATGTGTCTGAAGGAGACTGTTACACCATGGGAAGTCCAAGCTGGTGCAGCCTTCTGGCAGGAGCTGTGGACCTGTGGAGAGAGGAGCCCATGCTGGAGCAGGTTTTCTGGCAGAACTTGTGACCTCCTGCGGGATCCATGCTAGATTGGTCTGCTGAAGGACTGCACCCTGTGGAAGAGACGCACACTGAAGCAGTTCATGACAAACTGCAAGCCTGTGGGAAGGTCTCTTGCTGATGAAGTTCACTGGGCACTGTCGCCCATGGGGTGACCCCACACTTGGACAGGGGAAGAGTGTCATGAGTCCTGCCCCTGAGGAGGAAGGAGTGACAGAGACAACTTGTGATGAACTGACCACAACTCCCCTTTCCTGTCCCCTCATGTTGCTGAGTGGGAGGAAGTAGAGAAAATTGGCAGAGGAGTTAAAAACTCCCATTCCATGTGCCCTCATGTTGCTGAGTGGGAGGAGGTAGAGAAAATTGGGAGGGGAGTTAAACCCAGAAAGAAGGCAAGGGTGGGGGAATCGTGTTTTGAGGTTTGATTTTATTTTCTCATTACCCTACTCTGATTTGATTGGTAATAAATTAGACTAATTTCCCCAAGCTGAGTCTGTTTTGCTTGTGACAGCAATTGCTGACTGATCTCCCTTTCCTTACCCCTACTCATGAGCCTTTTTTTATATTTTCTCTCTCCTGTCCATCTGAGGGGATAGAACAGCTTTGGTGGGCACCTGGTATCCAGCCAGGGCCAACCCACTGCACTGAGTTACTGCAGATGCTCAATAGACTCATTTAACTCAATGACTTAAGATACTTGGAGGTCAGAGAGTGTTGTGGTAAATCCCAGCGATCTTGTCTCTCTAACTTGGACATGGTCATTTTAAATCTCTTACCTAAACCTATTCCAGGGCCTGCCTGATCTTGCTTTTGTGGACAATAAAGGGCTATTCTGCTGTCATGGACAACGAGATGCCAGACAATGGTGCCTGATCTTACTTTCAGCTTTACTTTTGTCTATCCAAAATGTCAGCTATTTCGCTGTCTTAAACTGGGATCACTGACTCCTTGCTCCTTTTTAAATAACTTGTCTGGGATCTTATGGCTGCCATAGAATATTTGTGATTTGATCCCCAGAATGGGAATATATTTGGGAGAGAGGCAGAAGCTTTGGAGGCAGCAGCTGGTAAAAAGTGAAGCTTTCACATGGCAGACCTGTTGACAGCATTAAACAGATGTTTGTCATTTGTAAAAAGAACATTTCTGTATTCTCCTCCTGGCTGTAGTTGGTCCCACAGGAAGTCACATGAAAGTTGTGCTATAACGGCAACATCAGAGCACTGATGCCAAGGGACAAAGTGAGGAAGTTTATTTTATTGTGTTTTTTATTACTGTCCCAGTGTAAGTAAATAAAATAAATACTGAAGTACCCCATAGCAAATGTTACTCTAGGTTTCTTCCACAGGAAATGTGTAAGAAAAAGATAATATGAGGCCACATTTGTACTAAGTGATAACCCACATCCCAGGAGATGTTCTTTCCCCTCGGTCCTGTTTTCACTCCCCTTTGTAGTTACTAAGGCATCCAGATGTGAAAATACAGACCACAAATGTGAGTTAAAAATCCAGGTTTTTGTATGATATATACAAGAACTCATCAGCTTAAAAAATATTCACAGAAGCCAGCATGCTATGTGACAGACATCTACTACAACCAGAAGGAAGTGTAGAAACAGAGTGCCTGAAATCTCGTCTTTAAGGTATGTGCTTTCATTTTTAATTTACTTGGTTGAGTCTTGGTTTTACACCCTAAAATCATTGCAAAAACTGTGCTTTCATATAAAACTGCTACATCATTTAAGCCATATGACTGCCTTGTCGCAGAAGACAAGGAAGCATTGTTCATGTCTTGTACAGGAATGAATGAAATAGACATTCTGTTCAGGAAGGGAATGGCCTAGGAGCCCTACATCTTGGGAAAGTTCAAACTCACCATGCCAGGAAAGAACAAAAACCTCAGGATAGCACCACTTTCTGTATCACCTTGTGTGACAAAGGAAATCAAAAGGAGAAATAAGAGATTTGTTCATCCAGCCTTCTGCAGCCTCAGGCAAGTGAAGCCCCTCTGTTATGAGATATAATGGAATTCCCTCAAGACAAAGAACAACTTAGACTCGTGCTTTCATCTCCATGGATGAGCATAAGTATCTAAACCATTGTATAAAGACTCTGAGTTGCACATCTGTAATCTGATGAATGAGTTTTTGTTCTTCAGAAGCTTGCGGAAACACACATTCAGGAATATATCTTGCATCCAGAAAGAATAAAGATGCTTCCCTGCAACCCACACTTAAGTTTCTGGCATCTGGAGATGGACAATAGAATCATAGAATCATAGAATTTTTCAAGTTGGAAAAGACCCTTGGGATCTTTGAGTCCAGCCATTAACGCTACTCTACAAAACTCATCCTTAAACCAGATCCCCCAACATCACATCTAGACGACATTTAAACACATCCAGGGATGGTGACTCAACCACCTCCCTGGGCAGCCTATTCCAACGTCTGACTACTCTTTCTGTGGAAAAAACTTTCCTAATGTCCAGTCTAAACCTACCCTGTTGCAGTTTGAAGTCATTCCCTCTTGTTCTGTCCCTCATTACGTGTGAGAAGAGACCAGCACCAACCTCTCTACAATGTCCTTTCAAGTAGTTATAGAGTGTGATGAGGTCTCCCCTTAGCCTACTCTTCTTCAAACTAAACAGCTCCAGCTCCTTCAATGGCTCTTCATAAGACTTTTTCTCCAGGCACTTCACCAGCTTCGTTGCCCTTCTCTGCACTCGCTCCAGCACCTCAATATTTGTCTTGTACTGAGGTGCCCAAAACTGGACACAATACTCAAGGTGTGGCCTCACCAGTGCTGAGTACAAGGGGACAATCATCTCCCTACTCCTGCTGGTCACACTGTTTCTAATAGAAGCCAGGATGCCATTGGCTTTCTTGGCCACCTGGGCACACTGCTGGCGCATATTCAGCGGCTTGTCGATTAGAACCCTCAGGTCCCTTTCTGTCAGACAGTTTTCCAGCCACCCTTCCCCAAGCCTGTTGCCGTTCATGGGGTGGTTGTGGCTCAAATGCAGGACCCGATATTTGGCCTTATTGAAGCTCGTACCATTAATATTGGTTCATCAATCCAATCTGTCTGTAGGGCCTCCCTATCCTCGTGCAGATCAACACTCCCCTCTAACTCAGTGTCATCTGCAAACTTACTGATGATACACTCTATATCCTTATCAAGAACATCATTAAAGATGTTAAGTAGAAATAATCCCAGCACTGAGCCCTGAGGAACACCATTTATGACTGGCCACCACCTGGATTTTGACTCCACTGACTACCACTCTTTGGGCCTGTTCATCCAGTCAGTGCTTTATCGAGCAGATGGTATGCTCATCCAAGCCATGAGCAGCCAGTTTTTCCATGAGGATTCAGTGGGGAGGTGTCAAAGGCTTTTCAAAAGTCTAGGTGGACAATATCCACTGCCTTTCCCGCATCCAATAGTCAAGTCATCTTGTTATAGAAGGAGATCAGGTTTGTTAAACAGGACCTGTCCTTTACAAACACATACTGACTGGGCCTGATCCCCTGGTTGTCCTCTATATGTCATGTAATGGCACTTGAGATAATCTGCTCTGTGACCTTCCCTGGTACCGAGGTCAGGCTGACAGGTCTATAGTTCCTGGATCCTCCTTTCTGCCTTTCTTGTAGATGGGTGCTACATTTTCTACCTTGCAGTCCACTAGGACCTCCCCAGTTAGTCAGGACTTCAAGTAAATAATGGAAAGTGGCTTGACGAGCATGTCTGCCAATTCTTTCAACACTCTTGGGTATAAGCTGTCTGACCCCATTAGACTTGTGTGCATCTAAGTGGTGTAGCAGGTCACTGACCACTTCCTCTTTAACTGTGATGACCTCATGCTGCTTCCCCTCCCTGTCTCCTAGCTCATGAGGCTGGGTGTCCTTGTAACAGCTAGCTCTACTGCTAAAGACTGAGACAAAGTAGAAATTGAGCATTTCAGCCTTTTCCTCATCCTTTGTCACTATGCTTCCCTCTGCATTCAACGAAGGATGGAGATTTTCCCTAATCCTCCTTTTGTTGTTAATGAATTTATAGAAACATTTTTTTATTATCCTTAACAGCTGTAGATAGGTTGAGCTCTAGCTATACTTTGGCTCTCCTAATTTTCTCCCTGCATAGCTTCACTACCAGTCTTCACGAGAGACTTGCTCCCCTTCCAAAGGTCATAGACTCTCCTTTTGTTCTTGAGGTCCAGCCAAAGATCCCTATTTAGCAAGGCCAGTCTCCCTCCCTGCCAACTCATTTTTCGGCACATGGTGACAGTCTGCTCGTGTGCCTTTAAGACTTCCCTCTTGAAGTATGTCCAGCCTTCCTGGACTCCTGTATCCTTCAGCGTGGCCTCCTAAGGCACTTTGTCAATCAGTCTTCTGAACTCAACACTTCTTAGTGTTTCTTGTTGGCTAATTCCAGAGAGTGGCCTGTTCAGTATGAGGTTTTGAGTCCCCAGACACCACTGGGGTGGTGCACAACATGTGCAACGTACACCTTTTAGTTCCCACTCTGGGACCAAACCATCCACTCTGTGACTTTTCTCTACTATACCTTCTCTTTTCAGAAGTGAAAAAGTCAAGTGCTTTCTTATATTGCAAGTGGTTTACCAAAGCATTTCTTCATTTCCCGTACTGTCAGGGAAATTTGCTGTGGTAACCTAGAAAAAAACTATCTGAAGACAGTACAAAAAAGATAGGCATGAGGAAAATAGCATACGGTTTAACCACTACTGTCATTACTCAATACGGTGTTGGTTTAACACTGAAGAAGCCATTGCAATTATCTTGAGTTAGAATTACAGTCTTTCACAAAAACCTCCACGCGTGTGTAAACTCAAGAACACATCTACTGACAGCTATGGCAGAGAAGATTTAACTGTCTTTGAAAGCACCTGGATGTGTGCTGCTGTGCTCCATTCAAACGAGTATGTGAAGTCATCTAAAACACTCTGCTTCCCTACTTGATCATTGATATGCTTTCCTTCACAGAGCACAAAGTTATCATCCTCCTCTGTGTACAGTTGTGGGCAGGAACCACAAGGAACAACATATCACCTCATTATTAGGAAGATTTCTGCTATCCAGAGACAATTTCATGAGCACTGTGACCAGATCCAGAGTGTGCTCACATCACTTGAGAGTGTGATATGTTGGCACTCTCTCCTCATGGCTGGAAAGAAACACCAAACATCTTTTTCCATCTGCATTGTAGCTGGTAATACCTACCTTCTGACTGAGATCACACAGTATTCGTCATAACAAGCTGAATAATGGATTCAGCACCAACTATTTAATAAAGTTTCCTTCATTAAGTATGTACTTTTGCACATATGTAATTTTGAATGGCTGTCATGATAGGTGCCTTCAGTGTTGACACTGAGAGCATCCCAGGTGCTGTCAGAATAGCTGTGCTTTGAATCACAGCTTCTGGAAACTTCTTTTCAGCACAGCAAGAGAAGATCATAGCCTCTGGATTGTTCTCCTCCAGCCTGACACAACTGTGGGCAGCAGGCATGCTGACATAGTGAGGGAATGTTCTCAATGCAGCAAGTGGTTTACTGCATAAAAGCGAGCTGCAACACGCTCTGAAAGGCAGGTGACCAGTCCTTCAATCCTTCTGCTTTGCACTGGCTCTGGCTTAGCCCTTTTATTGGGTTGGCTCAGCCGGATTTTGGTGGCGGCAGGGGGGGAGCTTCAGGGTGGCTTCTACAAGAAGCTGCTAGAAGCTTCCCGAGTTTGATAGAGCCAGCTGGCTCCAAAGAGGGACCCGCTGATGCACCAAGGCTGAGCCTATCAGTAAAGTGATAGAAGAGGAAAACCTCTGTGAAAACATATTTAAGAAGGGGGAAAAAGAACTGCGCCATCACAGCTGGCACAGAGGAGTGAGAACATGTGGACACACCAAGGTCAGTGAAGAAGGAGAGGGGGGA
>NW_009724439.1:0-3961 GCF_000703405.1 Apaloderma vittatum
AGGTCCACACTTGCAGGTAACAGTTTGTAAGTTTTGTCTACAATCGGCTTTAAGATTTTGTATATAGACTGTTAAAAAAAGGTTAATGTGTTTTCAGTGTTTCAATCAACAATTACTATTTCCTGCTAGTATCTAACCAAGCAGTAAATTGTTTATACCTGTGGCATATATTCACCACTACTATCTTCTGCCATCACCCTCATAACTATGTTGCTAGGTACTTATGAAACTAACTCCTTCAGAACTACTTGAAATGGGCATAAATAGAAATTCTAAAGAATTTCCTCTTGATATTCATAAGCCAAACACAGCTTTCATTATTCTATGACTAGCTAGTATGCTCTGCTGAAGGAAGGCATTCCTCATCACCAGTAAGCTTGTGTTTCAATTTGAAAGGTGTCTGATGACATACTTTTAAAATGAAATTCAGCTTCCCAAATGAACTAGAATCTTCTTCACTTAAAATCAGTGTGCTGAACACCTTAAAGAGATGGTGAGTATTATATTTCCATTTAGTGATTTTAAAAGATTGTGTTTCAGTCACTGCTACTTCTGTGTATTGTGGATAGCATAGCATTCACTGTCTGGGAGTCATCTGTGTGGTGAAGTGCTAACAGCATCGATAAGAAAATGAGACCTTGACACTTCATTGAGCTTTCTCAGTCTGAGAACAGAATTTCCAGCGTCTTTTAACATTTTCCACAAGTTGGCTATATTGCTCCCATCCAGCACCTTCTCCATAAAATGTTATAATTTTGCAGTTTTGACTCATCTAGTGTGTAGTTACCACAAACCATTGTTGGCTGCTTTTGACTTCAGCAATCTCCATTGACTTTACCTGTCTGTTGAGGCTACAGATTTAGTCCAGCTCTGTGGAAGGCTGATTTCTTGCGGGGACCACAGAACTAACTTTACACATGGCCTGGTAAGAGACGCTGAATCAGCCAAAGCTTTGAAGTGGATCTGCCTTGTCCCTTTCCCTAAAGAAGCTCTCTAAAGAAGATCAAAATATTCAAAAAGCTAGGTATGATCTAAGTAAAATCTAGGGAGATAAACCCAACTTACTAGTGTAGCCAAGTTAGATTAACCCAACCAATTACCCCAACAGAAAATAAAAATAGTTTATACTTGACTTTCTCTCTGATCGCCATGTTCTGGCAGAAACTCTTGCTTGCGGACTTGCTTTCATATTAACTTGGTGTCGTTCTGAGTTGCAGCAAGCAAGCCCTGCACATTCACCTCTGGTACCTGAGGAGTTCTTCAGCTCCACTTGAGGCCTGTTGGCTGCTCTGAGCTATGGACTTCTGGCTCCAGGTAGTGCTGTATATTCCCTACCAAAGGACCTTATCTCCCTTAACAGTAGCTCCGCAAGAGAAGTTATAATCTTCTTCTGCCTTCTGGAAGGTCTTCTTGACCCAGTCTTCTTGGGCCATGTCTACACATACAAGCAGCGTAATATTATAAGGAAAGATCTGTAGAAACAAATTGGTGCTTGGATCCAGAGTCCACAAAATATATATTTGGAACAAAGTTATCCTATAGTGAAACGTCTAGAGTATCTAGAACACTTCTGGAACAAAGGTGCTTAAATTTGGTCCCATGGACAGGGTACCCATGAGTGGAATGAGTGCACCTTCCAATTTATTTTCATCCAAAAGGAAAAGTTTGCATACTCTGAGACTCGTCTGTGAGGAAAGCCAGTAAGTCAGGCAGAGTGGGAGATCTGCTTCAAAATTACATTCCCGATCCAATCCAAACCAGTGATGTAGATGCACTGAGATGAATCTCTTCTAATACAATCGTGAATAAATAAAAAAATAAATTGTCATATAGCCTAAACCAATTTTGAACATCACTGTCCAGCAAAAGAACAACAGATCCATCAATGGACTTTGTACAAATCTTATTTTCTTCTGAGCTGTACAAATGTGCACAATTACTGAATGAGCAAAGGCTCATTTGATATCACTTAGAGAATGCCTCTTAAAGGTCTATTTTATTTCTAAAAGTGTGGGATTCAAATTGTGGAAGATAACATTCTTACACTGTATTATATATTCAGTACAATTTTAATGAGGAATTTACAGTATTGTCAGAAAACACAATTATTTTATTGCAATATTACTCTTCTATGTCTAAGACAGTTTTGCCACTCTAAAGAGAGGAAATAGGGGTTAGTTTTAAAGATAATTGATGTTGCTAGCTTCAATTATTTTGTAAAACACATACCAATTAATCTAGAAGCAGTAAACTGAGATTCTTGGTGATGAGGTAGGAATTCTGGTATTCCTAATGTAATAACAGTTATCATATTCAGAAAAAACAGGAGGAGGTTGGGGATTTCTGTTTTGTTAATCTTTTTGTTATTGCAGGATGCTCAATAAGCAGCAAGGGGTACAGGTGCGTAACTGCACTATATAATCTCTAAGCACGTTTCCTTGCACAAGTACAATCCCAATATAAAATTATGGAAGTGATACTGAAGATAAAATCTGAGTCTACTGTCTTGTGGGTGTGGAGCTGAAGAAAACCCTAAGAACAGAGGAGGTAAAGGAGAAGAACTTGGGGTAGAGATGAGCTGGAAGTAGCACTTATAACTGATTATACATGTTGCTCTATTTCTCCATTTTGCCTCATCTGTTGTGATGACTGAGGTGAGTGTGATCAGCTCTGGAGATGAAATTAGAAAATCCAACAAATCTGAGACTTAAGATGGAGGAAGGTGAGGAGATTAGAAAGCAAGAAACTTGATCATCTGTCTTACTGTTGTGATTTAATCCTATCCAGCGACTAAACACCACGCAGAGAAATAAAACCCAAGAAAAACAAGTGATGGACACTGTAACTGCTCACTTCTTGTTGACTGATGCCCAGACAGTCACCAAGCCGTAATCGGCACTCCCCAGCAAATTCTCCCTGGTTTATACACTGAGCTTGATGTCCTCTGGTATGGAATATCCCTTTGGCTAGCTTGGATCAGCTGTTCTGGCCATGCTCTTGCCCAGCTTCTTGTCCACCCCCTCACTGCCAAAGGATGGGAAACTGAAAAATCCTTGACTTAGGATAAGCACTACTTCACAACAGCTAAATCAGTGTGTTGCTAACCCTAAACCTAATCCCAGCTGCTAGGAAGAAAATTAACTCTGTCCCAGACAAAACTTGGACACTTATCTACCCACCTGCCTTCAGCAGAACAGCTAACCAGAGCAAGAACTTCAAGTGCAGTCACCTATTGTATAGTAAGCATTACACATTTAGCCAAAGGGTTTTGTGTTGGGTTTGCTTGGATGGATTTTGGTGGCTAGGGGGGCAGTAGGGGTGGCTTCTGCCAGAAGCTGCTAGATGTTTCCCCTTGCTCTGATAGAGCCAATGCCAGCCAGCTTCAAAGACGGACCCGCCACTGGCCAAGGCTGAGCCTATCAGGGATGATAAAGATAGAATAACCTCTGTGAAAACGTATTTAAGACATGGGGGGAAAAGCCTGTGCCACACAACAACTGGCAGAGAGAAAGAGGAGTGAGAATATGTGAAGGCACCAAGATCAGTGAAGAAGAGGGGGGAGGATGTGCTCCAGGCGCCAGAGCAGAAAGTCCCCCAGGTTGTGGTGAAGACCATGGTGAAGCAGGCTGTCCACCTGCAGCCCATGGAGGTGACAGGGTGTAGATGTCCACCTGTTGCCTGTGGAGGACCCCATGCCTGAGCAGGTGGATGCGCAAAGGGGGCTGTGACTCCATGGGAAGCCCATGCTGGAGCAGCACGCTGACAGAGCCTGTAGCCTGTGAAGGGAGAGAGAGGCTCACGCTGGAGCAGGTTGGCTGGCACGACTTCCGTGACACCGTGGGGGACTTGCACTGGAGCAGTTTCCCCCTGAAGGACTGCACCCTATGGAGAGACTCACCTTGGGGCAGTTTGTTAAGAACTGTCTCTCGCGAGAGGACTCATGTTGGAGAAAGTGTGTGAA
>NW_009724440.1:0-283 GCF_000703405.1 Apaloderma vittatum
TAAAATTATATATATATAAACTTCTACTCCCACTCCTTACGGTCTGGATGTACTGGAAGCCTAGAACTTTCTTCCAGCATTTAATCTCACCTCTAACTGTTAAAAATCAAGATTTTTCAGGGAGGATGGGCTGGTCCCGTGGCTGAGTCCCAGGAGGCAATGCCCACCTCCAAGGCTTTGAGCGTCGTCCGGTTTAAGGGATGCACCATTTGCAAGAAATTTGCAGGAGAAACCAAGAAGGCTGCTTTACGAGACTGCTGCGCATGAGGAACATTCAGCAGAA